>NW_023996607.1:0-40084 GCF_015586225.1 Lucilia sericata | reverse complement strand
TATAGACTAGACTATAGACTAGACTATAGACTAGACTATAGACTAGACTATAGACTAGACTATAGACTAGACTATAGACTAGACTATAGACTAGACTATAGACTAGACTATAGACTAGACTATAGACTAGACTATAGACTAGACTATAGACTAGACTAGACTAGACTATAGACTAGACTATAGACTAGACTATAGACTAGACTATAGACTAGACTATAGACTAGACTATAGACTAGACTATAGACTAGACTATAGACTAGACTATAGACTAGACTATAGACTAGACTATAGACTAGACTATAGACTAGACTATAGACTAGACTATAGACTAGACTATAGACTAGACTAGACTAGACTATAGACTAGACTATAGACTAGACTATAGACTAGACTATAGACTAGACTAAGACTAGACTTAGAATAGACTATAGCTGACTAGACTATAGACTAGACTATAGACTAGACTATAGACTAGACATAGACTAGACTATAGACTAGACTATAGACTAGACTATAGACTAGACTATAGACTAGACTATTAGACTAGACTATAGACTAGACTAGACTAGACTATAGAATGACTATAGACTAGGCTATAGACTAGGACTATAGACTAGACTAGACTATAGACTAGACTAACTAGACTAGACTAGACTAAGACTAGACTAGACTATAGAACTGACTATAGACTAGACTATAGACTAGACTATAGACTAGACTATAGACTAGACTATTGCGAGACTATTGACTAGACTATAGACTAACTATTTACCAGACTATAGACCAGACTATAGACTAGACTATTGACTGGAATATAGACTAGTTAGTACACTAGACTATAGGACTAAGCCAAACATAAACTACAGACTTACTATAGACTATACAAGAGACTAGACTCGATTAAGTCAATAATTAGCTATTGGGAAAATTTTCTAAAAGGATCATTTCGACTCCTTGCAAAACTACTGGGATGTGACTCTTTTTACATAAGCATACATTCTAGGTTTTTTATTCCCAAAGTGTACTAAACATGTGTCAGCAGGAGTGGTAGATTGTAGGAGTGTGTTGTTGTTCTGTTTCTTGTTATTTCTAATATTCCCTCCTACCTACACAAATACAAAACAAAATAATTAATTAATTAACTTAAGTAATTGCTTTACATTTCATTAGTATTAATATTTATTTAAAACACACATACAGCTTCTCACACTCACACTTTAACATTTTACCACCATAATAAATCCGATCTATTAGGAATCGATTCATAACTTTAAGTTTGTCCTTAATGCACTAAAATATTTTTCTGTTTACTTTACTTAATCACAACTTTTCAGCAATTTGCAAAACTTTACTAAAGTCAAATAAATGTATCCTTAACCCCAATAAAACTCCGACATTAAACACATTCTGACATAATTCATCAAAGTAGCCAACAAAATGATGGGGGAAAAGATAAGATTATAAAACCATAAAGACCTGTAAATGTGTTATCAAATTTAATGCTGTTTAATTTAAAATTAAAATTCAATCTTTAACAGGATTTCATTCATACAACCAAATAATAAAACATTTCAGGCTATAGCATCATTATCAACATCAGTATTCACATTCATCCACATAATCTATAGAATCCTGCTATAAACTGATGAATACAAGAAGGACCCTTCATAAACACGCATGTTAATCATTGGCAAAATACAACAAAACAGACAGGAAGATATTTACCGTTATGTAAAAAGGCACGCGTATTTCAAATAACTGTCACCTGTCAGTGCTCAAAAGCTGACTTAAAGGCTAATGATAAAAGGGGAAGAAGAGGGCGGGATAGCAAGGCAACATGGTTTTTGTCCGCTTTAACGTAAACTGGCACAACAAGTATGAATTTTTAATATGACCATGAGGTTAAAATACCGTATACAGTATAATAATGTCTTTTTGCGAAAAGTTTTAACCAAAACCAGAACAGGAAGATGGAAACGAAGAAATAACAACAAAAAATTTATAATAATGAAGATTAACCATCGACTGGATATCCAAGAATGTGCGAGAGTAGTGGAGAGTTGTAGTTTGAAAAGTTATTGTCATAAAATCAATATTGAAAGACCATTTATTAAATTTTTAAAACTTTTTAAAATTATAAATTACTTTGCCATTACTAGATTACTTCTTGGTAATGAGAAAATATTTTGATATATGAATATTAGCACTGAAATAGACTAGATTATAGACTATAGGGTAGACTATAGACTAGACTATAGACTAGAGTATAGACTAGAGTATAGACTAGAGTATAGACTAGAGTATAGACTAGAGTATAGACTAGACTATAGATTAGACTATAGACTAGACTATAGACTAGACTATAGACTAGACTATAGACTAAACTATAGACTAGACTATATACTAGACTATAGACTAGACTATAGACTAGTCTATAGACTAGACTATAGACTATAGACTAGACTATAGACTAGACTATAGACTAGACTATAGACTAGACTATAGACTAGACTATAGACTAGACTATAGACTAGACTATAGATCTAGACTATAGACTAGACTATAGACTAGACTATAGACTAGACTATAGACTAGACTATAGACTAGACTATAGACTAGACTATAGACTAGACTATAGACTAGACTATAGACTAGACTATAGACTAGACTATAGACTAGACTATAGACTAGACTATAGACTAGACTATAGATCTAGACTATAGACTAGACTATAGACTAGACTATAAGACTAGACTATAGACTAGACTATAGACTAGACTATAGACTAGACTATAGACTAGACTATAGACTAGACTATAGACTAGACTATAGACTAGACTATAGACTAGACTATAGACTAGACTATAGACTAGACTATAGACTAGACTATAGACTAGACTATAGACTAGACTATAGACTAGACTATAGACTAGACTATAGACTAGACTATAGACTAGACTATAGACTAGACTATAGACTAGACTATAGACTAGACTATATAGACTAGACTATAGACTAGACTATAGACTAGACTATAGACTAGACTATAGACTAGACTATAGACTAGACTATAGACTAGACTATAGACTAGACTATAGACTACTATAGACTAGACTATAGACTAGACTATAGACTAGACTATAGACTAGACTATAGACTAGACTATAGACTAGACTATAGACTAGACTATAGACTAGACTATAGACTAGACTATAGACTAGACTATAGACTAGACTATAGACTAGACTATAGACTAGACTATAGACTAGACTATAGACTAGACTATAGACTAGACTATAGACTAGACTATAGACTAGACTATAGACTAGACTATAGACTAGACTATAGACTAGACTATAGACTAGACTATAGACTAGACTATAGACTAGACTATAGACTAGACTATAGACTAGACTATAGACTAGACTATAGACTAGACTATAGACTAGACTATAGACTAGACTATAGACTAGACTATAGACTAGACTATAGACTAGACTATAGACTAGACTATAGACTAGACTATAGACTAGACTATAGACTAGACTATAGACTAGACTATAGACTAGACTATAGACTAGACTATAGACTAGACTATAGACTAGACTATAGACTAGACTATAGACTAGACTATAGACTAGACTATAGACTAGACTAGACTAGACTATAGACTAGACTATACTAGACTATAGACTAGACTATAGACTAGACTATAGACTAGACTATAGACTAGACTATAGACTAGACTATAGACTAGACTATAGACTAGACTATAGACTAGACTATAGACTAGACTATAGACTAACTATAGACTGGACTATAGACTAGACTATAGACTAGACTATAGACTAGACTATAGACTAGACTATAGACTAGACTATAGACTAAACTATAGACTGGACTATAGACTAGACTAGACTATAGACTAGACTATAGACTAGACTATAGACTAGACTATAGACTAGACTATAGACTAGACTATAGACTAGACTATAGACTAGACTATAGACTAGACTATAGACTAGACTATAGACTAGACTATAGACTAGACTATAGACTAGACTATAGACTAGACTATAGACTAGACTATAGACTAGACTATAGACTAGACTATAGACTAGACTATAGACTAGACTATAGACTAGACTATAGACTAGACTATAGACTAGACTAGACTAGACTATAGACTAGACTATAGACTAGACTATAGACTAGACTATAGACTAGACTATAGACTAGACTAGACTAGACTATAGACTATAGACTAGACTATAGACTAGACTATAGACTAGACTATAGACTAGACTATAGACTAGACTATAGACTAGACTATAGACTAGACTATAGACTAGACTATAGACTAGACTATAGACTAGACTATAGACTAGACTATAGACTAGACTATAGACTAGACTATAGACTAGACTATAGACTAGACTCTAGACTAGACTCTAGACTAGACTATAGACTAGACTCTAGACTAGACTCTAGACTAGACTATAGACTAGACTCTAGACTAGACTATAGACT
This sequence comes from Lucilia sericata, assembly GCF_015586225.1. Classification (NCBI taxonomy): domain Eukaryota; kingdom Metazoa; phylum Arthropoda; class Insecta; order Diptera; family Calliphoridae; genus Lucilia; species Lucilia sericata. The sequence goes on along the minus strand of NW_023996607.1, from coordinate 35,554 downwards.
AGACTCTAGACTATAGACTAGACTATAGACTAGACTATAGACTAGACTATAGACTACACTATAGACTACACTATAGACTAGACTATAGACTTGACTAGACTAGACTATAGACTAGACTATGGACTAGACTATAGACTAGACTATAGACTACACTATAGACTACACTATAGACTACACTATAGACTACACTATAGACTACACTATAGACGACACTATAGACTAGACTATAGACTAGACATTAAGAATAATTGCACTTAACTTATGGTATTTCCGTCTTTTATCTCATAACTCCCTTAGGACCCCACTGCTCAAAAGTTTTCCTTTTTCATTTATAGCACTTTGCAATTAGCATTTCAACACTCTCAACACCTTAAGTGCAAAAATGCAAAATAATTAAAAATAAAAATATAAATTTAAATAGTAGTACAAAAGTAAACATCATGATTGGTTCATTATTAAAACTCCCAGCAACAAAATAAGACCCAAATAAAGAATAAAAGGAACAGAAAGGACTTAACAAAATGAAAAAATAAAAATCATAAAATACTTTAAAATGAAGTGTAAATAACTCTGAAAATAACCCAGCAGTTTGGGAGACTGTACCTAACTGGAGATTTGGCCTACTATTCAAAATTGGCATATGGAATCGACAATAGATTGCTAGTTGCTTAAGTAACATAAACAGTTTAACCAGATTATATTCTTGACTCCCCTTTAGATTACCTGGGACGTTTAAAGTAATCAATTGTATAATCCAAAATATTCCTAAATTGGAGTTAAACAAGCACTAATACTTCTATGAAAATTACTGACTAAAAGGAATTAACTTCTTCGAAAAAAAACTTTTGGGAAATGCAAAAAAAAATGTTTAAATGAAAACCAAATACCCACACAAAGAAAAAGTTAAGCCCACAAACATACTTATAGCCTTAAGCTAAAGGAAGACAGGCTAAAAAGGAATAAGAAATGGAATGAAAAACCAAAAAAAGAAGCATATGGTAACATCATCCTGACAAAGTAAATATTTTCTGTTGTTGCTGACTTCTCAACAAACCGGAAATGGACAATCATAAGAGGTCATTATTATTATTGTTGTTGTGTTTGTTATTAAAATATCTTAAAATGTTGACAAACGTTTTGCATTTCAAAAAAAAGGAATAATAATAATGAAATGCGTTTACAAATGGAAAAAGGAAATGGTAATATAAAACCAAAGAAGAAAAAAGGCAAAATATTTTATAAATAATGTCAACACCGCAGACAAAGAGAGACGTGAAGAAAACTAAATCCAGCAAGAAACATTTCAACAACAACTCAAACTTTAATATTATGAGTGAGAAGAAATGGCAGGGTATTTTGTTGTATTCAAAACAGTGTTATATATTTTTTTATCCTTTTACACTCACAAAATTTTGTTAAAAAAATGTTTAAACAAATTCTTTAATACTATTTTAAAAGGTAAAAGGCAAACAATGACCTTTTGTCCTAATTCAATTATGTATTTTTTTATGTTTAATTTAAAAACTTACCTTTGCTGGTATTTTCGGGTTAATTTTTTTTTTACAAAAAATAATTTCTCATGAATTTAAAGTGTTCGCCTAATCCTTCCTGCTCTGAAGAATATTTGTTTTGGAAGAATTCTAAAAATAAAAAAAAATTGATTAATTAATTTAGTCCAAATTATCGTCCATAGCATAGACTAGACAAAAGTAAAGACTATACACCAGACTATAGTACATTCTATAGGCTAGACTATAGACTAGGCTATGGAAGACAACAGTCCAGACTAGACCATACTCCATACTATACACTAGACTTAAGTCTAGACTATAGACTAGACTACACTCCAGACTAGAGAATATACTATAGTCCAGTATATAGACAAAACTATAGTCAAGACTATAGACAAGACAATAGTCCAGACTATAGACAAGACTATAGTTCAGACTAAAGACAAGACTGGACTATAGACAAGACTATAGTCCAGACTATAGACAAGGCTATAGTCCACACTATAGACAAGGCTATAGTCCAGATTATAGACAAGGCTATAATCCAGACTATAGACAAGGCTATTTTCAAGACTATAGACAAGGTTATCGTCCAGACTATATGCAAAACTATAGTTCAGACTATAGACAAGGTTATAGTTCAGACTACAGACTAGACTATAGTCCAGACTATAGACTAGACTATAATCCAGACTATAGACAAGACTATAGTCCAGACTATAGACAACACTATAGTCCAGACTATAGACAAAACTATAGTTCCGACTATAGACTAGACTATAGTCCAGACTATAGACTAGACTATAGTCCAGACTATAGACTAGACTATAGTCCAGACTATAGACTAGACTATAGTCCAGACTATAGACTAGACTATAGTCCAGACTATAGACTAGACTATAGTCCAGACTACAGACTAGACTATAGACTAGACTATAGTCCAGACTACAGACTAGACTATAGTCCAGACTATAGACTAGACTATAGTCCAGACTATAGACTAGACTATAGTCCAGACTATAGACTAGACTATAGTCCAGACTATAGACTAGACTATAGTCCAGACTATAGACTAGACTATAGTCCAGACTATAGACTAAACTATAGTCCAGACTGTAGAATAGACTATAGTCCAGAATAAACTATAGTCCAGACTATAGAATAGACTATAGTCCAGACTATAAAATATAGAAGAATATAGTCCAAACTATATAAAAGACTATAGACAAGACTATAGACAAGACTATAGTTAAGACTATAGACAAGACTGTAGTCCAGACTATAGACAAGACTATAGTCCAGACCATATACAAGGTCATAGTTCAGACTATAGACTAGACTATAGTCCAGGCTATAGACTAGACTATAGTCCAGACTGTAGACAAGACTATAGTCTAGAATATAGACTAGACTATAGACATGACTATAGTCCAGACTATAGAATAGACTATAGTCCAGACTATAGTCCAGACTATAGAATAGACTATAGTCCAGACTATAGAATAGACTATTGTCAAGACTATAGAATAGACTATAGTCCAGACTATAGACTAGACTATAGTCCAGACTATAGACTAGACTATAGTCCAGACTATAGACTAGACTAGTCCAGACTGTAGAATAGACTATAGTCCAGAATAAACTATAGTTCAGACTATAGAATAGACTATAGTCCAGACTATAAAATATAGAAGAATATAGTCCAAACTATATAAAAGACTATAGACAAGACTATAGTTAAGACTATAGATAAGACTGTAGTCCAGACTATAGACAAGACTATAGTCCAGACCATAGACAAGTTCATAGTTCAGACTATAGACTAGACTATAGTCCAGACTGTAGACAAGACTATAGTCTAGAATATAGACTAGACTATAGACAAGACTATAGTACAGACTATAGACAAGACTATAGAATAGACTATAGTCCAGACTATAGAGTAGACTATTGTCAAGACTATAGAATAGACTATAGTCAAGACTATAGTCCAGACTATAGTTCAGACTATAGAATAGACTATAGTCCAGACTATAGAATAGACTATAGTCCAGACTATAGAATAGACTATAGTCCAGACTATAGAATAGACTATAGTCCAGACTATAGAATAGACTATAGTCCAGACTATAGAATAGACTATAGTCCAGACTATAGAATAGACTATAGTTCAGACTATAGAATAGACTATAGTCCAGACTATAGAATAGACTATAGTCCAGACTATAGAATAGACTATAGAATAGACTATAGTCCAGACTATAGAATAGACTATAGTCCAGACTATACAATAGACTATAGAATAGACTATAGTCCAGACTATAGAATAGACTATAGAATAGACTATAGTCCAGACTATAGAATAGACTATAGTCCAGACTATAGAATAGACTATAGAATAGACTATAGAATAGACTATAGTCCAGACTATAGAATAGACTATAGTCCAGACTATAGAATAGACTATAGTCCAGACTATAGAATAGACTATAGTCCAGACTATAGAATAGACTATAGTCCAGACTATAGAATAGACTATAGTCCAGACTATAGAATAGACTATAGTCCAGACTATAGAATAGACTATAGTTCAGACTATAGAATAGACTATAGTCCAGACTAGAATAGACTATAGTCCAGACTATAGAATAGACTATAGAATAGACTATAGTCCAGACTATAGAATAGACTATAGTCCAGACTATAGAATAGACTATAGAATAGACTATAGTCCAGACTATAGAATAGACTATAGAATAGACTATAGTCCAGACTATAGAATAGACTATAGTCCAGACTATAGAATAGACTATAGAATAGACTATAGAATAGACTATAGTCCAGACTATAGAATAGACTATAGTCCAGACTATAGAATAGACTATAGAATAGACTATAGTCCAGACTATAGAATAGACTATAGTCCAGACTATAGAATAGACTATAGTCCAGACTATAGACAGTATTAAGTCCTGACAAGACTGTAGTCCAGACTGTAGATCTGTAGCCTAGATTACACTATAGTCACTATAATAGACTATAGACTATCTTATTTTTTATGTGTATCCTTTACTATGCAGCCACATTTATATACATACATGTCACCGAGTGTGTATGCAAATAAAACCCTAATGAATGCCAATTGTTAAACTTGTCATGTTTTCAATTTATTTCTCCTTTTAACGATTTTCATTTACATGTTTTCTTTTCTCTCACAAGAATATGTGTGGGAGGGTTTGTCTCAATTAAATCCCAACAGTCTACCAAGAGTCAATGATAACAAGGACCCAAAAGACTAACTATTTGGTTGACTTGACTGTAATCTGTAGACTATACCCTACAGATCAATAGTTACATTGCTAAATCTTTAAATATTTGCTACCCTATCCAATAAAGAAAATCGCACGATGGGAACTGTCACCTCGAACTGTAGGTAGGTGGGAATAAGTGAATTATTTTGTCCATAATTGTGGATGTATGTATGTATTACAGGTATATATGTATGCATATTTTAATGTGTGTTTATTAAAAAGCTTAAGAAAATTAGGATGATCCCCAGCAACTCTTTTTTTCAATCTAGATGGGGATCTAGTGGTAAAATATGAAGTCGCCCCAAAAAACCAAAAAATACATTTTTTGAAGCCACCCTAATGTATAGATATTTACAAGCATGTGTGGGTACCAGTATGAATTGTTATAAAAATACTAAAGACAGAGATTAAAAAGACTACATTCCTTAATTAAATGGTTTCTTAATATACTTGTCAAAAGGTAAAAAACATACAAAGAGGTATTAAAAAAAATCAAAAGATTTAAGAAAGCATGTGAAGGATTTAAAGGCAATTACTTAAGAATAAAAATCCTCCCTTAATTGCTTCAACAAAACATTACACAAAAATTTTAAAATTATATCAGGAATTGAACAAAATTTAAACAAAATTATACTAAAAATCTTGAAATTCACGACCACAAATTTTATTACTGTTTATATTAAAATCTATAGTTAAAGACTTTTTTCACTGGCTTGGAAAAATCATCTGATTCTGATTTTTATTTTGTCTCTATTGAATATTTCATATTTTCAATTATAATGTCCATGCTGTATGCAGTTTTCTTCATATTATTATTCATTTATGCAAACTACATTTTCAGTTGCGTTATTTTGTCGCTATTCGATTTTCATATACACATTTTTTTTTACTTTCACAATTCAGTTGATTTTGCATAAAATGAGAAAATCGTTTTTGAGTTTATTATTCATCTGCCTTAAGTCTAAATAAATTTTATCTTTTTGTGTAAAATATACAATATTGCGTGATTTTTTGTACAATTTTACGTGCAGTGTTCATTTTTATATTCTCTTTGATGGTGAAAGGGAGTATATTAATTTTAACATGCCGTTTGTATAATATCTAGTCTAGTCTAGTCTATAGTCTAGTCTATAGTCTAGTCTATAGTCTAGTCTAGTCTAGTCTATAGTCTAGTCTAGTATCTATAGTCTAGTCTATAGTCTAGTCTATAGTCTAGTCTATAGTCTAGTCTATAGTCTAGTCTATAGTCTAGTCTATAGTCTAGTCTATAGTCTAGTCTATAGTCTAGTCTATAGTCTAGTCTATAGTCTAGTCTATAGTCTAGTCTATAGTCTAGTCCTATAGTCTAGTCTATAGTCTAGTCTATAGTCTAGTCTATAGTCTAGTCTATAGTCTAGTCTATAGTCTAGTCTATAGTCCTAGTCTATAGTCCTAGTCTATAGTCTAGTCTATAGTCTAGTCTATAGTCTAGTCTAGTCTAGTCTAGTCTATTAGTCTAGTCTTATAGTCTAGTCTATAGTCTAGTCTATAGTCTAGTCTATAGTCTAGTCTATAGTCTAGTCTATAGTCTAGTCTATAGTCTAGTCTATAGTCTAGTCTATAGTCTAGTCTATAGTCTAGTCTATAGTCTAGTCTATAGTCTAGTCTATAGTCTAGTCTATAGTCTAGTCTATAGTCTAGTCTATAGTCTAGTCTATAGTCTATAGTCTAGTCTATAGTCTAGTCTATAGTCTAGTCTATAGTCTAGTCCTATATCTGTCTATAGTCTAGTCTATAGTCTAGTCTATAGTCTAGTCTATAGTCTAGTCTATAGTCTAGTCTATAGTCTAGTCTATAGTCCCTAGTCTATAGTCTAGTCTATAGTCTAGTCTATAGTCTAGTCTATAGTCTAGTCTATAGTCTAGTCTATAGTCTAGTCTATAGTCTAGTCTATAGTCTAGTCTATAGTCTAGTCTATAGTCTAGTCTATAGTCTAGTCTATAGTCTAGTCTATAGTCTAGTCTATAGTCTAGTCTATAGTCTAGTCTATAGTCTAGTCTATAGTCTAGTCTTAGTCTAGTCTATAGTCTAGTCTATAGTCTAGTCTATAGTCTAGTATAGTCTAGTCTTATAGTCTAGTCTATAGTCTAGTCTATAGTCTAGTATCTATAGTCTAGTCTATAGTCCCCTAGTCTATAGTCTAGTCTATAGTCTAGTCTATAGTTAGTCTATAGTCTAGTCTATAGTCCTAGTCTATAGTCTAGTCTATGTCTAGTCTATAGTCTAGTCTAATAGTCTAGTCTATAGTCTAGTCTATAGTCTAGTCTATAGTCTAGTCTATAGTCTAGTCTATCTATAGTCTAGTCTATAGTCTAGTCTATAGTCTAGTCTATAGTCTAGTCTATAGTCTAGTCTATAGTCTAGTCTATAGTCTAGTCTATAGTCTAGTCTATAGTCTAGTCTATAGTCTAGTCTATAGTCTAGTCTATAGTCTAGTCTATAGTCTAGTCTATAGTCTAGTCTATAGTCTAGTCTATAGTCTAGTCTATAGTCTAGTCTATAGTCTAGTCTATAGTCTAGTCTATAGTCTAGTCTATAGTCTAGTCTATAGTCTAGTCTATAGTCTAGTCTATAGTCTAGTCTATAGTCTAGTCTATAGTCTAGTCTATAGTCTAGTCTATAGTCTAGTCTATAGTCTAGTCTATAGTCTAGTCTATAGTCTAGTCTATAGTCTAGTCTATAGTCTATTCTATAGTCTAGTCTATAGTCTAGTCTATAGTCTAGTCTAGTCTAGTCTATAGTCTAGTCTATAGTCTAGTCTATAGTCTAGTCTATAGTCTAGTCTATAGTCTAGTCTATAGTCTAGTCTATAGTCTAGTCTATAGTCTAGTCTATAGTCTAGTCTATAGTCTAGTCTATAGTCTAGTCTATAGTCTAGTCTATAGTCTAGTCTATAGTCTAGTCTATAGTCTAGTCTATAGTCTAGTCTATAGTCTAGTCTATAGTCTAGTCTATAGTCTAGTCTATAGTCTAGTCTATAGTCTAGTCTATAGTCTAGTCTATAGTCTAGTCTATAGTCTAGTCTATAGTCTAGTCTATAGTCTAGTCTATAGTCTAGTCTATAGTCTAGTCTATAGTCTAGTCTATAGTCTAGTCTATAGTCTAGTCTATAGTCTAGTCTAGTCTAGTCTATAGTCTAGTCTATAGTCTAGTCTATAGTCTAGTCTATAGTCTAGTCTATAGTCTAGTCTATAGTCTAGTCTATAGTCTAGTCTATAGTCTAGTCTATAGTCTAGTTAGTCTAGTTATAGTCTAGTCTATAGTCTAGTCTATAGTCTAGTCTATAGTCTAGTCTATAGTCTAGTCTATAGTCTAGTCTTTAGTCTAGTCTATAGTCTAGTCTATAGTCTAGTCTATAGTCTAGTCTATAGTCTAGTCTATAGTCTAGTCTAGTCTAGTCTATAGTCTAGTCTATAGTCTAGTCTGTAGTCTAGTCTATAGTCTAGTCTATAGTCTAGTCTGTAGTCTAGTCTATAGTCTAGTCTGTAGTCTAGTCTGTAGTCTAGTCTGTAGTCTAGTCTATAGTCTAGTCTGTAGTCTAGTCTATAGTCTAGTCTGTAGTCTAGTCTATAGTCTAGTCTGTAGTCTAGTCTATAGTCTAGTCTATAGTCTAGCCTATGGTCGTCATTGCCGAAAATAACTCTCTTTCCTGTTAATTTTTAATTTTATTGCTGCATTTTTTGTGAAATGTATGAGTGAGTGAAAGGGATTGTGACTGTGTATGTATCGATTATATCTGTATGTATAGGTGTTCAGTTGGGTCCCTGAAGTTCGGAAGTCTGTTACATTTCTTTGTACTTATTTTTAAGTTTTAGCTTGGATTAAGATAGAAGCTTTAGTATGCGGCAAGGTTTGATAATGCACCGATTTTTACAGAATTTGACGAATATTATAGTGATGATATTATCACCAAATTATATTACAATAGCAATAAAAAGACAAAATTTATACTTGTTTAAATGATTTTCAGTTGATCGCCTTTGCATCAATAATGGACCGGATGTACGGTCTGAACCGCGGTCTGTAACATTGTCGACATCAAGACTATAGGGTAGCTACTATTGTCCTAATATTACAGTGGTCCCTATAAAAAGTTTGCTAAGATCTGTAGTTAGGACTAAAAAATAAAATTTTAAAAGGACATCTTTATTCCTTAAGCCGGCTTAACATGGCCTTAGGTTAGGATAACAAAACATGCATACCTTTTTTTGGTACCACCTTTATGGGAATTTATCAATGAATACGAGAGTGTGTGTACATATGTATGTATTGGTATAAATATTTGCACTTCGTTAGTAGTTTTCCACTGGCATAGTTCGGTTTTAATTTGTTTATGTAGCTGTCTCTGTACAAGAGGATGACAAGTGTATTAAATTTTTGAAAAAAAAATGTGTTTTTATTATATTAAAACAGGTTTTTTAAACATTTAAATAAATGAAACAGGATAAAATAAATATTTTAAACTAGAACGAATAATGTAGTTTTTAATAGAATTTTGTTTATTTTTCCTTAACTTTAATATTGTAAATTTGGTAATGTTAATCTTATTTCAACTATTGCTATATTCTTCTATTATACAAGACCAGTTGAAGTCATAAATTACATTTGAAACATAAATCTCAAAACATTTGACTGTAAATTTCGGCTATAAACAGAAACAAAGTCATACAAAATGTAATAAAAATCATATTTTTACTACATCTACTATGTATGTATGTCTATTTTATTTTCTTTTTAAAAAATTGAAAAAAAAAAAAAACAAAATAATCTGTTTGATTATTATTTTTATGGCTGAAGTTGCATGTCAACTTTGAAAAGACGACCAAAACGAAATTTCAAATGAGTTAAGTAAAAAATCTGGAACAGAAGCAAAAAGACCACTTAGCCAACACACTTATGGAAATTACCACTTATTCTTGGTTGTAAGAAATATCTAGTATGTATAAGTGGACGAGTTTTATTGCGGTCTATGCTTTAAACAGATTTAGTAGAGATTTTAAAAGCTTCAATAACAAAACTATAAATTTTGAATAATAACTGATGTTTAACAAGCACGATTGTAGGTGGACGTGTCATTTTTGTTGCGTCAGATTAAGTAAAAGTAGTCTCTGGAATATGGAAAGAAAATATATTACGTATTTCCTGCATGCTGTATACAAATGTTCATACCTCTTGATGTCTCACTATATTTTCGAAAATACTACCTTGAAAGTACTATACCTACTCACCCTGTTTACCTACTTATGTGCTTTTCCCAAGAGTATTTTATAAGATCTTAAACAAATAAAATTGTAGCTTTTTTTACTACTAGATTTTTGTTTGTTTCGTTTTTAATCCAACATATAAATCGGATTTGGCAAAACTTATTGTTACAATATATTGTTTAGCTTGAAAATATCTATGTCACATAAATAAATAATTTAAAAACTACAAGTATATTTTCGACCGAATTTAAAAACTCCAATTTAATGCCATTTAAGGGCAATACTTTAAATGAAAAAAAGTATTTGTATAAAAACTTTTAAAAGTACGTTCAGATTACAATCTAATAAAAAATCAATAGTTAAATTTTCACTCAATAATCAAACTATTATTTCCCAAAACCAGCGATTAAGTTCTTTCTTCAAATATTTTACTAATCTGAACATAACTTTAATATTTAGGTTGTTGTTGGTGCTTTTTTAAAATTGCAACCAGACTACTTTACTGTTTAATGACCCTCTAATGATTACCCCAACATTTCATGCCTTAAGAAAAACTACATATTTCTAAAATTAGTTTCTTTGAACAAAAACAAATCCAGAAAAATAATACAATAATTACCTAACGCTATAAATTTTAAACACTTGTAACGGTAATAAAAATTTCACTACATGTAGAAATTGCATTTTGTTGGTATATATTTTTAAATAAATAAACATAATTTTTTACAACTTTTTTGTTAATACTAAATTTCCTTGAATTATATATTTTTTTTAATTTTTCCCAACTACTACTACTACTAATGTGAGTGACTGGGTGAATAGTATTTATAAACAAATTTTATGAAATAATAAAAAAATGAAAGCCAAAGACAAAGTATAAACAGACAATACACTGTGGGATTATGCTTTAAGGACTTCGCTGGATTATAGACTCCACTATGGACTCGATTATAGACTATAGTCAAGACTATAAACTAGACAATGGACTGACTAAACTACAGATTAGACTACAGACTAGACTGTATACTCGACTAAAGACAATAAGTAAATAAGACTATAGACTAGACCAAACGACTAGATATTTGAATACACTATAGAGTAGACTATGGGCTATACTATAGACTAAAGTATAGACTCGGCTATTGACTAGGGTATAAACACGACTATAGACTCGACTATGGGCTCGAATATAGACTAGAGACCAGACTATAAACTAGACTATATAGAGTAAACAATAGACTAGACTGAAAACTAGACTATAAACTAGACTATAGAGTAGATAATAGAGTAGACTGCAGACTAGACTATAGACTACACTATAGACTAGACTATAGACTATAGACTATAGACTAGACTATAGACTAGACTATAGACTAGACTATAGACTAGACTATAGACTAGACTATAGACTAGACTATAGACTAGACTATAGACTAGACTATAGACTAGACTATAGACTAGACTATAGACTAGACTATAGACTAGACTATAGACTAGACTATAGACTAGACTATAGACTAGACTATAGACTAGACTATAGACTAGACTATAGATAGACTATAGACTAGACTAGAGACTAGACTATAGACTAGACTATAGACTAGACTATAGACTAGACTATAGACTAGACTATAGACTAGACTATAGACTAGACTATAGACTAGACTATAGACTAGACTATAGACTAGACTATAGACTAGACTATAGACTAGACTATAGACTAGACTATAGACTAGACTATAGACTAGACTATAGACTAGACTATAGACTAGACTATAGACTAGGACTATAGACTAGACTATACTAGACTAGACTAGACTATAGACTAGACTATAGACTAGACTAGACTAGACTATAGACTAGACTATAGACTAGACTATAGACTAGACTATAGACTAGACTATAGACTAGACTATAGACTAGACTATAGACTAGACTATAGACTAGACTATAGACTAGACTATAGACTAGACTATAGACTAGACTATAGACTAGACTATAGACTAGACTATAGACTAGACTATAGACTAGACTATAGACTAGACTATAGACTAGACTATAGACTAGACTATAGACTAGACTATAGACTAGACTATAGACTCGACTATAGACTAGACTATAGACTAGACTATAGACTAGACTATAGACTAGACTATAGACTAGACTATAGACTAGACTATAGACTAGACTATAGACTAGACTATAGACTAGACTATAGACTAGACTATAGACTAGACTATAGACTAGACTATAGACTAGACTATAGACTAGACTATAGACTAGACTATGTATAGACTAGACTATGTATAGACTAGACTATGTATAGACTAGACTATGTATAGACTAGACTATGTATAGACTAGACTATGTATAGACTAGACTATGTATAGACTAGACTATGTATAGACTATACTATGTATAGACTAGACTATGTATAGACTAGACTATGTATAGACTAGACTATGTATAGACTAGACTATGTATAAACTAGACTATGTATAGACTAGACTATGTATAGACTAGACTATGTATAGACTAGACTATGTATAGACTAGACTATGTATAGATTAGACTATATGTATAGACTAGACTATGTATAGACTAGACTATGTATAGACTAGACTATGTATAGACTAGACTATGTATAGACTAGACTATGTATAGACTAGACTATGTATAGACTAGACTATGTATAGACTAGACTATGTATAGACTAGACTATGTATAGACTAGACTATGTATAGACTAGACTATGTATAGACTAGACTATGTATAGACTAGACTATGTATAGACTAGACTATGTATAGACTAGACTATGTATAGACTAGACTATGTATAGACTAGACTATGTATAGACTAGACTATGTATAGACTAGACTATGTATAGACTAGACTATGTATAGACTAGACTATAGATTAGACTATGTATAGACTAGACTATAGATTAGACTACGTATAGACTAGACTATAGATTAGACTATGTATAGACTAGACTATAGATTATACTATGTATAGACTAGACTATAGATTAGACTATGTATAGACTAGACTATAGATTAGACTATGTATAGACTAGACTATAGACTAGACTATGTATAGACTAGACTATAGACTAAACTATAGACTAGACCAGATTCTCATTTCTCCTTTATTGGCGGGACTATTGGCTACAGTCTCTAAGACTTGACTATTGTAAATAGCCTATAGTAAATAGTTTCAACTGAAGTTAATTAAAATTCTGCACAACTTTGCTGCTCTACTGTGCAACAAAACGTACAACTCGTAATTGTAGTAAATATAAAAAAACAAAACGATTGATGTGTTGTCGCAATTATTTGATTTGTTTACAGTCGACATTTGTTTATATGTCGACATGCAAACATATGTTCACACAACCCTGCACTTTTGCAAGGGGTATTTTTTAAGTATATCGTTTTTTTTATATGTTGTGCACTCAAAGAATTCAGAGAGAAGATAAAGGGGTAATTGATTTCCTGCTAGAGTAGGTATATTTTAAAAGAACTAGTCACAGAACTGGTTCTGTACCGAACTGCAGGAATTGTATAAACTTCTACAAGCAGAGCATATTTACCAGATATATTTATAGTAAAGTTAAACAACTTTTTGTTTATAAAAACTTGTGTACTATATACTATAGCACCGCACCTGTAGTGTTATGTGGGGCTTACGAAAAACTTTTTCGAGTTGGAAGACGTATGTTTCAATTAACACAAAATTAAGTATTTCTCAGATGAACTGTTCTTATAACATTCTAACACGATCGAACCTGATGTCCAGAATTTTCGGTGAGAAACGAACCCACGAACCCCAATAATATGGTTACAAATTTTTGATAATTTTTTCCATTATCTACAAAACTTTTACCTGCTAAAATTATACATGAATAAATATTAACATCTGTCATTAGGAAATTAAAAATAGAATCAGCAAAAAGTATAAACAAATTCACTATAAATTTTTAATTTCTTTGTTTGATTTTACGAGCCATTATTATTGAAACGAAAAAAAAAAAATGAGAAAAATTAAGATTTTTAAATGCGTTTTATTCCAATTTAATGCGTAAGCAGCATAAACACAAATTTTAATGAAAAAGTAATAAAAAACAATCTGGAAATTTAAACTTTTAAACAATGACGAAACAAATCAAAACTGATGATGCTGATTGATGGTGGGGGAGGGGTTAGGTTGTGTTGAAAAATTAAAAATGGCATTAAACTTGGTTAACAGAAATTTCGTAATAAAAATAGGAAAAATGTTTTCGTAAGTAAAGCTAATTAATTGCACTTCATCATTTGCACAAATTGTAAACTAAAAAACTATATATAACGCATTATACGTCAGCCATATTTTGCCAACCCCACCATATTGTTATTACAAATTACAGGACGCAAAATCTAAATTGTTTTGCCTCACTGAATCATGTAATAATGTGGTTTGATTTGTCGATGATCGTTAAATTTTTCATAACATAAAGTTAATTGCTTTCTCACCTAAAACACACACACACACACATCAAAACGGAAGTTAATAAAACACAAATGTTTTGGTGGGAAATCAACGCGAGCGTGCATTATTTGTTCCAATGCCAAAAAACAAATCATTTGTATAAACAAATAATAAAACAATATAAAAAGAAAATAATAATAATACATAGATGAACAAAATATAAAAACCAAAATGAATATTAAAAACATGATTAACATTTCCTTGTACTAGAAAATTTTTTCTACAAAGTAATTAAAACAATAATTAAAATTTAAAAGGAGAAGACAGATATTGTCAATAACTGATAATCAGTTCTCTGTCGTTCTTTCTATAAAGATCGCAACAAAGTAATTTATGATGTAAAATTAACAAAATTATAATTATGTGTCAGATCCTGTGTTCATTCAGTAATTATGAATAACGTCAGTGTTCTTCTAATGCGTATGTGATTGGATCATTTTAATGTTCTAGAAGGACAAATTTTCATAGAAAAAGTTCAAAATATCGTATTCTTGAATTTTTTCACAAATCTGGAAAATAGACTTTAGATATGTCTATATATGTCTATATAGTCTAGTTTGGACTGCAGTCAAATCTCTAGTCTGGACTATAGTCTAAATTCTAGTCTGGAGAATAGACTAGTTGGTAGTCTGAACTATAGTCAAGTCTATAATTTGGACTATAGTCTGAACTAAAGTCTAGGTCATAGTCTGGACTATAGTTTAGACTAAAGTCTATTCTATAGTCTAGACTATAATCTGGATTATAGTCTATTCCTTAGTCTAGACTATAGTCTATTCAATAGTCTGGACAATAGTCTATTCCGGAGTCTAGTCTATTGTCTGGACTATAATCTATTCTATATTCTGGACTATAGCATATCCTTTAGTCTAGACTATAGTCTATTCTTTAGTATAGACTATAGTCTATTCTATAGTCTGGACTATAGTTTATTCTATAGTCTGGACTATAGTCTATTCTTTAGTCTAGACTATAGTCTATTCTATAGTCTGGGCTATAGTCTATTGTGGACTATAATCTATTCTATAGTCTGGACTATAGTCTATTCTTGAGTCTAGTCTATTGTGTGGACTATAGTCTGGACTATAATATACTCTATAGTCTGGACTATACTTTTTTCTATAATCTGGACTAAAGTCTTGTCTATAGTCTGGACTATAGTTTAGTCTATAATCTGGAATATAGTCTAGTCTGCAGTCTGGACTACAGTCTATAGTCTGGACTATAGTATATTCTATAGACTATATTATAGTCTATAGGCTGGACTATAGTATAGTCTATAGTCTGGACTATAGTATAGTCTCTAGTCTAGACTATAGTCTAGTCTCTAGTCTGGACTATAGTGTAGTCTCCAGTCTGGACTATAGTCTAGTCTCCAGTCTGGACTATAGTCTAGTCTGGACTAGTCTGTCTATACTCTGGACTAACGTTTAGTCTAAAGTCTAGTCTATAGCCTGTATTATAGTCTAGCTTATAGTGTGGACTGTAGTGTTTATAAACTGGACTAAAGTTTTGTCTGTCTATAGTCCAATATACAGTCTGTACTATAGTCTATTCTATTTCGGACAATTGTCTGGTCTTTAGTCTTAACTATAGTCAAGTATGTATATAGTGTGGACTAATAATCTGTGCTGTAGTCAAGTCTATAGTGTGGCTGTGGTATGGATTATACTCTAGTCTCTAGGTCGAATAATACTTTATTCCCTAGACCAGAAAATAATCTTGTTTCTAGATTGGACTATGGTCTTGTCGATAGTCTGGACTTTAGTCTTTAGATTTTCTATAATCTGGGCTATCTTAAGTCTAGTCTAGTCTATAGGCTGGCTACAATTTTTAGTTGAATATTAATCTTTTTACAAAGTGTTTCTCAATATTTTTCAAATTTTGGCCAAAAAATTGTCTGACTCAAACAACTTCCACTTTAATTTATTCAAGAATAAAACAGAAACAACAAATCTGGAACATACTTTGAACAGACATTCGTACATTTTTATTCATGTACACAATTTTTATCGTCTTGTATTAAAAACATCATCCATCTCATCATCAAAATCATCACAATATCTATTAGTGCTGACGTCAGTCGGTTGTACTTTTGTTTAGTTATTGCTGTAGTTGTAATTTTTCATCTAGTATAGAAAATTATGAATGGATTTCCAGCTGTTTTTTTTGTTTTTGCTTAAGATTTGTCTACTAAGTTTTTCTATTTTATTTTTTTTGGACAGAGAGGTGCTGGTAACGGAAGTGTTTCTTTTTTCTTTTCCATAATTTTCTAAGCATATTTTTATTCTTCTGTTGTTTTTCATGTTTTTTGTTAGATTTTGCTTCTGTCTTGTTTCATTTTACGACATTTACTGCTGGATTTTATTGTTTAGCTTGGGTTTTTTTGCTTAACAAATCATTTGTAAAAAGTGTGGATTTTTTTGTCTTATAAAAGAGAATATTTTTAGAAATTCATAAACTAAACAAAAAAAATGCAGAAACACTCAAGTTTTATAAATAAAGTTACGATGGATATAACAAATGTATTGTAAGGTCATGGATTTTCAGGTGTGTGAAAAGATTTTGATATAAACAATAAATTATATTATTTGATGGTTTTGTTCCAGATGATTTTATAGTTTTTAGGTGTTTGTTAAGAATTTTATTCCAAGGCGAATAATTTTTTTAACTTTTTATTCATAAAAACAACCAGTTGTTGGTCAGCAGATCTGTCTGTAATGTTGTCCATAGTATGATGTATAATCCATTTTTAAGTCTGAACTGTAGTCTAATCTATAATCTGAAATAAGTTATGGACTAGTCTACAGCATCATCATATCAGACTAATGTCCTGACTATAGACAAAACTATAGACCATTTTATAATCTAGACTATAGACCAGACTATTGTGTAGATTATAGACTAGACTGTAGTCCTGGCCATAACCGAAAGTACAGTCCTTACTATTGTCTAGTCTATAGTATCATTTATAGTCTGGACTATAGTCTAGTCCCGACTATAAGAAAGACTACAGCCTTAAATATAGAGAAAACAGACTAACTAACTAACTAACTAACTAACTAACTAACTAACTAACTAACTAACTAACTAACTAACTAACTAACTAACTAACTAACTAACTAACTAACTAACTAACTAACTAACTAACTAACTAACTAACTAACTAACTAACTAACTAACTAACTAACTAACTAACTAACTAACTAACTAACTAACTAACTAACTAACTAACTAACTAACTAACTAACTAACTAACTAACTAACTAACTAACTAACCAACTAACTAACTATTTATTTATCTATCTATCTATCTATCTATCTATCTATCTATCTATCTATCTATCTATCTATCTATCTATCTATCTATCTATCTATCTATCTATCTATCTATCTATCTATCTATCTATCTATCTATCTATCTATCTATCTATCTATCTATCTATCTATCTATCTATCTATCTATCTATCTATCTATCTATCTATCTATCTATCTATCTATCTATCTATCTATCTATCTATCTATCTATCTATCTATATATCTATCTATCTATCTATCTATCTATCTATCTATCTATCTATCTACCAGTCTATCTATACAACTACCTAACTTACTAACTAAAAAGAAATAAAAATTTAAATTAAATTTTAAAATTAAAAAATAAATATTTTAATAAATTATTAAAAAAAAAAAATAATTATTCTTTCAAGTTTTATTTATTTTTAAACGCACTATGGTGTAGGGTGCATAAAACTCTGCTAAGCCGCATATAACACTCTAACTCGTTTAACATTTACAAACAAACTATACAAAAGCAATCAATTATTATTTGAAAAAATCCTAAATAATTCATTGTAAAAGTATGATATAAATAGTTTGCAATTATTTATAACAAGCATATGAATAATTAAATATTGTAATTTGTTTTTTTTTACAAGTGTTTTGAAAAATAAATTTAGTAAAGCAAAATATATGGCAAAAATTTTTCTTTTCCACTTTTTATATATGTAGTAGATAAAAGTTTAAATTTAAATTTAAGGATATTCCTTAAAACTCTCCTTAAATTGTGGTACATATATACAGCAGTAAATATGAATATAAAAAAAATTACCCTAAAAATACAAAGGTTAAAGTGTTGACTACAAAGTGTTAGTGACAAGTACCCTTATCAATTTGTACATCTATTTTTGTGCGAAGTACATAATGGGTTTTCGGGGAAATATGATTGTTAATATCATACGATATGTATGTTTCATATATACAATATATATAGTTGACATGAAAATTGTTATATTTTAAATTTCCTTTAACAAAATATTTAGCGACGTTATAAATGGTTTTCAAAAACTTAATATAGAATTCTATAAGGCCTATGTCTGCAAACTGTTACAAGAAAACTACTTTTTGTATTTTTACACAAAATTATTTAAACTTTGATATTCTGTAACCACAATATACATATGCAAATTTTAAAACATTAATATATGTATGTATATGTGTACATGTATTTTCATGCATAAATTTTTACCATATGTTCTCCATTCAAACATGTCAGTGCATGCTGGTTCAACTATTATTTTCCTTTTAATATCTTTTACCCTATAGACGAGACTATAGATTATAGTTAATAGTATCATTTATAGTCTGAACTATAGTCTAGTCCTGACTATAGAAAATACTATAGTCCTATCTATAGACAAGACCACAGACTAGACTATAGTCCTGACTATAGACTAGACTATAGACGAGACTATAGACTAGACTATAGACGACACTACAGTCTTGACTATAGACGAGACTATAGTCATGACTATAGACGAGACCATAGTCATGACTATAGACGAGACTATAGACGAGACTATAGACGAGACTATAGAAGAGACTATAGACGAGACCATAGTCCTGACTATAGACGAGACTATAGTCTTGACTGTAGACGAAACTATAGTCTTGACTGTAGACGTGACTATAGTACTGACTATAGACGAGACTATAGACTAGACTATAGACGAGACTATAGTCTTGACTATAGACGAGACTATAGTCATGACTATAGACGAGACCATAGTCATGACTATAGACGAGACTATAGACGAGACTATAGACGAGACTATAGACGAGACCATAGTCCTGACTATAGACTAGACTATAGTTATGACTATAGACGAGACTGTAGTCATGACAATAGTCCTGACTATAAACAAGACCTGGCTATAGACAAGACTATAGACCAATATATAGTCTAGACTATAGACCAGACTATTGTGTAGATTATAGACTAGACTCTAGCCCTGGCTATAAACGAAACTATAGTCCTTACTATAGTCTATAGTATCATTTATAGTCTGAACTATACTCTAGTCCTAACTATAGAAAATACTATAGTCCTAACTATAGACAAGACCACAGACTAGACTATAGTTCTGACTATAGACTAGACTAAAGTCCTGACTATAGACGAGACTAAGCTCTGACTATAGACTATAGTTCTGACTGCAGACGAGATTATTGTCCTGACTATAGACGAGACTATTGTCCTGACTATAAAGACTATAGTCATCACTATAGACGAGACTATAGACGTGACTATAGTCCGGACTATTGGCGAGACAATAGTTATGCCTATTGACGAGATATAGTCCTGACTATAGACGAAACTATAGTCCTGACTACAGACGAGACTGTAGTCATGACCATAGACAAGACTATAGACCATTATATAGTCTAGACAATAGACCAGACTATTGTGCAGATTATAGACTAGACTGTAGTCCTGGCTATAAACGACACTATAGTCCTTACTATAGTCTATAGTATCATTTATAGTCTGAACTATAGTCTAGTCCTAACTATAGAAAATACTATAGTCCTAACTATAGACAAGACCACAGACTAGACTATAGTTCTGACTATAGACTATAGTCCTGACTATAGACGAGACTATAGTCCTGACTATAGACGAGACTATTGTCCTGACTATAGACGAGACTATTGTCCTGACTATAGACGAGACTATTGTCCTGACTATAGACGAGACTATAGTCTTAACTATAGACGAGATTATAGTCCTAACTATAGACGAGACTACAGGTGAGATTTTAGTCCTGACTATAGACGAGACTATAGTCATGACTATAAATGAGACTATAGTCATGACTATAGACGAGACTATAGTCCTAACTGTAGATGAAAATATAGTCCTGATTATAGTCTAGTAGAAGAATCACTGGTAAAGGATAACACATAGTGGTGTATGAGCGACTGAAATTTCTTACTTGATTTTCTATTGTGTTTCACATTCTTTGCATAATTTTATATTTATTTATAACAAAGAAATGAAATTTACATAAAACCACACATGATCAGAAAAAGTTCCAAGTTTAATAGCAAAAAATAAATATATACATTTAAAAAGGAGAACAAAAACTTTTTATACACCTGTAAACTACCAAAAAATAGGAGAAACAGTTTTAGTTACAAGTAAATACAGCAATACATATACATAAATGTTTACACATGTAAACATATGTATATTTTACTCCAAGTAATATAAACAAGTAAATATGTTTTTGTATAGATATAAAACTACAACAAAAAAAACTTTACACAACTTTTGACAATAACAATTCGCATACTTGACATGTTGTGTAAAACAATCACATTACTACATGTTCATAAAACAACAATTATTGAAGGAACAAAAAATCTATCTACTCTAGGTAAAAACATGAGATCATAACAACAAATTTCAAACGAAAAAAAATCACACAATCAATTTGTAAAAAAAATGAAAATAACATTTAAGAAGATTTAACTTTAAGCTCTTTTTTTTTGAGAGAGCGAATTAAAATCAAAATTTAATGAATGAAATAAAGTGATTTTTGGTGACATTTAACCCATTCTAGACAAATGTGTGTTTAAAAATCTCTAAAAGCTGGAATGTTTGGCAAGGAGTTAGAGATTATTGATACGTGCAAACAACATTGACTATCAGATTAAATATTCTGCTCAGGTAGCACAAACGACATGTAAAAGGAGGTCAACACAACAGGAACAAAAAAGGATAGCAGAAAACTCAATAAAAGTATACATTTCAAATCGTTAGAGACATTCTTATGTACGTATATCGAATTTTAAAGGACATGACACAATAAATTCTATTTATTTTCTAAGAAAATTTTAAATTCCCACTTTTTTTTAGTAAAAATTTAAGTTTTTATGAGAATGTTAATTATTGACGAAAATTTATTTTTTTTAAATTCTAGTAAAAAATTTAAATTTTAGAAAAAAATTTGAAAGTTTAATAAAAAATTTGAAATTTTAGTAATAATTTTAAATTTAGAAAAAATTTGAAATATTAGTAAATATTTGAAATTTTAGTGAACATTTAAAAATTTAGTGAAAATTTAAAATTTTACTGAAAATTTCATATTTTAGACCTGACTATAGACAAGACTATAGACCAGACTATAGTCCAGACTATAGTCCAGACTATAGCTCGGACTATGGACCAGACTATTGCCCGGACTATGGACCAGACTATAGTCCAGACTATAGACCAGACTATAGTCCAGACTATAGACCAGACTATAGTCCATACTATAGACCAGACTATAGTCCAGACTATAGACCAGACTATAGTCCAGACTATAGACCAGACTATAGTCCAGACTATAGACCAGACTATAGTCCAGACTATAGACCAGACTATAGTCCAGACTATAGACCAGACTATAGTCCAGACTATAGACCAGACTATAGACCAGACTATAGACCAGACTATAGTCCAGACTATAGACCAGACTATAGACCAGACTATAGTCCAGACTATAGACCAGACTATAGTCCAGACTATAGTCCAGACTATAGACCAGACTATAGTCCAGACTATAGACCAGACTATAGTCCAGACTATAGACCAGACTATAGTCCAGACTATAGACCAGACTATAGACCAGACTATAGTCCAGACTATAGACAAGACCATAGTCCAGACTATAGACAAGACCATAGTCCACACTATAGACAAGACCATAGTCCACACTATAGATAAGACTATAGTCCAGACTATAGACAAGACTATAGTCCAGACTATAGACAAGACTATAGTCCAGACTATAGTCTAGCCTATAAACAAGACTATATTCTAGCCTATAAACAAGACTATAGTCTAGCCTATAAACAAGACTATAGTCTAGCCTATAAACAAGACTATAGTCTAGCCTATAAACAAGACTATAGTCTAGCCTATAAACAAGACTATAGTGTAGCCTGTAAACAAGACTATAGTGTAGCCTGTAAACAAGATTATAGTGTAGCCTATAAACAAGACTATAGTGTAGCCTATAAACAAGACTATAGTGTAGCCTATAAACAAGACTATAGTGTAGCCTATAAACAAGACCATAGTGTAGCCTATAAACAAGACTATAGTGTAGCCTATAAACAAGACTATAGTGTAGTGTAGCCTATAAACAAGACTATAGTGTAGCCTATAAACAAGACTATAGTGTAGCCTATAAACAAGACTATAGTGTAGCCTATAAACAAGACTATAGTGTAGCCTATAAACAAGACTATAGTGTAGCCTATAAACAAGACTATAGTCTAGCCTATAAACAAGACTATAGTATAGCCTATAAACAAGACTATAGTCTAGCCTATAAACAAGGCTATAGTCTAGCCTATAAACAAAAGTATAGTCTAGCCTATAAACAAGACTATAGTCTAGCCTATAAACAAGACTATAGTCTAGCCTATAGACAAGACTATTGTCTAAGATTTTAGTCTAGCCTATAAGCAAGACTGTACTCTAGCCTATGGTCTAGCCTATAAGCAAGACTTTAGTCTAGCCTATAAATAAGATTATAGTCTAGCCTATAAACAAGACTATAGTCTAGCCTATGGTCTAGCCTATAAACAAGACTTTAGTCTAGCCTATAAACAAGACTTTAGTCTAGCCTATAAACAAGAGTATAGGCTAGACTATAAACACTATTGTCAAGATTATAGGCAAGGGTATTCTTCAGACTAGAGTACAGATATTAGTCAGACCATTAACTATAATATGGATCGCACTGTTATGGTCATAGGCGAGACAATAGTCCAAATTGTAGTATTTATTGCCGACTTTTTGCATAATGTTTTTGGAAATGGATTGATTAACTTTTAATTTAATAAACTCCATTACGTATAATTATTATCAAATAGTTATATATAATACTCATACGCATCAGTGTACGGAATGCTTGCAATCAAGGCCGGTATTTTATAAGCAGACAAATGTAAAAATTTAAATAATTAATTACAACAAAATCCATTGAAAACTGAATCTTTCTTAAATGACAAATATTTTAATACATATTATGCTTTTGACTTTTTCTGAATAAAGCTCCCACATGGAATCAATGTTTCCCAAACAAAAAATAAAAATAATATAAAATTGTTTTCAAACCATATAAAGTATGTATGTGTGTTCTTATATGTTTGAGTTTGAATATTCAACATTCCCCCACTAAACGATGTTTTAATGGGCTTTTAATACAAACAATATTTTGGGTTTTTTTATACGTTTTATTATTCAACATTTTGGCTTAAAACTCAAACATTTTATGGCTGTTATTTTGTATGCGAATTTAAATGTTTTTTTTTATTTTCGTTAAAATCGTTTGTTTGCAAACAAATTGCAATCAAAACTCATTACAAACATTTGTTTGATTTGTATTTTTTTATGGGGAGCTTTTCGATACTTTGTGTCCAGTTTTATTACACTATAAATTTGAATATTTTTTCTTTTCTTCTTTTTTGGTTGAGAGGGCGAGGCGTTCGTAAAAAGAATTAGGGATATTAGAGTTAAATTGTATTTTTAATGTTTATGTAACATTAAGGAAAATTTTAGTTAGAAGAATGAATGTTTGTTAAGGCAGTCATATATTTTGTTCATTTATTTTTATAACTAGAAAAAATCTGCTATTTATGGATCAGTGTTGATGATTTTGAATAAAAAACTTTTTAAGACTTAAGATAACCTATAAAAACAAACTGAATACTAATAGTTTTGAAGCTGTTTACTTTTTATAATCCCCTTAACAAATATAAAAAAGAATAAATACAATAAAATCAAATCCCTTTAACACCAAACACAGCAATACAACATAAACATTATGGATTTGTATTTTTTAATGGGGTTTTAACATTTATGAATAATAAAAATAATAAAAATCTATGATAAATATTAAATAACATTATTACCAAACAAATGTTATAGAAAAAGTCAACATATGGAAAATATTTCGGCTCATAGACATCAATAAAATATATATTCAGACTTATCACAGAGTTCGGGATTTTGTAAAGAAATAAAACCCAAAAAATTTTTTAATAACCTAATCATTAAAAAGCAAAAACATCTTGTATTACGTTTGTCCTTAGATTTTATTCATTTATCTTTTTGTAATAAACCTTGTTCATAAGTATCGTTAAATTTTATTTAAGGACAAATAAAATTATTTCTTTCTTTGATGTAAACGCAGCTAAAAAGGCGAAAAAAGTATAACATTAAAAATGTTTACGATTTCAAAGCTACAAAGATAAAATGTAACTAAATGCATTGTTATAAAAGCTAAATTGTTAAGGTCATTCGTAAGGTCACTAATTTTATCGGGATTAAAATGTTATTTTGTAAAAAAAAAACTTTTATTAACATTTTGTTGGAAAAAAATCTCTCCTTATACTCTGCTTACAAATTGTGTTTTTATAAGGACAGAATTATCAAGCGGTCAAATATCATTCAAAAACAAAAGTACAAATAAATAGAATATTTATGATGTAAATCATGGTTGTGTCTAGCAGTAGAAGTTTGTTATAAAACTGCAATAGAATTTTAAATAAAAGTTAAACGAACAAATGTTTAATGAAAGAGAATTTTTTGTGATAAAATATCCAAAAGCTTTCTTTATAAAAAGCTTAGTTTTAAAAAGGTTTATTATAAAAAGCTTTATTTTAATAAGCTTTATTATAAAAGTTTTATTTTAATAAGCTTTATTATAAAAAGCTTTATTTTAATAAGCTTTATTATAAAAAGCTTTATTTTAATAAGCTTTTTATAAAAAGTTTTATTTTAAAACGCCTTATTATAAAAAGCTTTATTATAAATAGATTTATTTTAAAAAGCTTTATTTTAAAAAGCTTTATTATAAAATGTTTTATTTTAAAAAAGCTTTATTATAATAAGCTTTATTATAAAAAGCTTAGTTTTAAGAAGGTTTATTATAAAAAAGTTTATTTTAATAAGCTATATTATAAAAAGTTTTATTATAAAAAGCTTTATTTTAAAACGCTTTATTATAAAAAGCTTCATTTTAAAAAGCTTTATTATAAAATGCTTTATTTTAAAAATCTTCTTAATAAAAAGCTTTATTTTAATAAGATTTAGTATAAAAAGCTTTATTTTTAAAAGCTTTATTATAAAAATGTTTATTTTAAAAAGGTTTATTATAAAAAAGCTTTATTATAAAAAACTTTATTATAAAAAGCTTTGTTATGAATATTAATACGCTTTATTTTAAAAAGATTTGTTATAAAAAGCTTTATTATAAAAATGTTTATTTTAAAAAGCTTTATTATAAAAAAGCTTTATTATAAAAAGCTTTATTTTAAAAAGCTTTGTTATAAATAGCTTTATTTTAGTACGCTTTATTTAAAAAAGCTTTATTATAAAATACTTTATTTTAAAAAGCTTTATTATAAAAAGCTATATCTTAGTAAGTTTAATTACAAAAAGCTTCGTTATAAAAAGCTTAATTTTAAAAAGATTTGTTATAAAAAGCTTTTTACACAAAAATCTTTACAGCATAAAATATTTTTGAAAAGCTTTCAATAAACGAACTTCAAAAAATGTATAACATTATGAAAAAACGCATTCAAAAGGCTTATATATGCAAGATTTACTACAAAAAAAGCTTCTTTATGAAAATTACTATCACAGAAAAGCTTATTAACAATTTTATTACAGCTTTTAAAACTTTGTTATTAAAAGCATTTTTCATTAAAAATTATATTATAAAAAGCTTTTTACGATAATAATTGTTTTCGAAAAACAATATTATAAAAAACTTTTTATGGAAAAATTTTGACTAAAAAACTTTATTATTAAAAGCTTTGGCATACAACGGTTTTTATGAAAAACTTTAAAAAAGCTTTTAAAAAATTTTTATGGAAAACTTTATTATAAAATAACTTTTAAATAAAAGTGTTTTTATTAAAAGCTTTTCTACGAAAATCTTAATTAAATAGATATTTTTTATTAAAAGCTTTGTTATAAAAAGTTTTTGTAACAAAAAACTTTTATAAAATTGTATAAAGCTTTTTTAAATATTAATTGTAATATAAATTGTATTATAAAAACTTTTAACCATAAAGCTTTTTAATGGAAAGCTTTATTATAAAATAACCTTTTCATGAAACGTTTATAAAAGGCTTTATTAAATAAAGCTTTGTTATTCAAATCTTTGCAAAAACTATGTCTTTTTATGGAAATCATTGTTATTAAAAGCTTTGTTAAAATTTTTGAAATGCTTTATTACAAAAGTAGACTTTTAGCTATTTTAAATAATATTTATTGTAATATAATTTCTATTATTAAAAAGCTTTCAAAGATAAAGCTTTTCATAGAAAGCTTTTAAAGATAATGTTTTTTTTTAATAGAAAGCTTTTTCATAAAAACTTATTTTTAGAGCTTTATTACAAAAAAACATAAAAAATGTTTTTTCTTTACTAAACGATTACATTTTAAATTAAATTATTATTATTAAAAGCTTTGTTAAAAAATGTTTTTTTAAGTTTTACTACAAAATAATATAAAGGATTTATTATATAAAAGATTTTTAGTAAGAAATTTACTTTTTAATAAAAAATTAATTTACTATGAAAAATAAGTGTAAAACATTATTTCTGAAAACACTTCAAAACGTTTAGTTCAAAAAAGTTACATTTAATTTAAAAAGAATTCTTCGTAGAAAAATTCTATATTTATAAAAAACCCAGTTTTGTAACAAATAGAAAAAAATAAGATAACATTTGTTATAAATAAGTTTCTTAAAATAATTCACAAACTCCGCTGAATTCCAAACGTTTTATTATTTTTTTAATTTATTGCAGTTATTGTGGTTTTGCGTTGCTAAAAATAGCATATATATGTATATGTACTTGTTTTGTTTTTATTGATATTATTATTTGTTTGTTAGGTTGATTGTTTACCTCACATGATGTTGGTTTTAAACCATACATACATACATAATTTCACCTCCCCATCTACAATCGATTCATTTCAAACCCTGTAATTCACGAAGTTTATCCATAAAAAGTGATTTTAACTATTATAATTGGACAATCGATTACTTGTAGTGGGTAAAATAACTACTTCCGTAAGTACAGTACAAAAACTGATTAAAAGTCACTCTAGATTTCTTAGTGACGTCGAGTTCATCTTTGCTTTTTGTTATTAGAAATTTCAGAAAGAAACTCCTAGTAAAACTTCTGGGCATTGTCGTTTTGCAATTGCTATAGATTAAGGTAGATCTAAAAACTCTTTGTTAATTTTAAGATTCCAATTCGCATTTTTTTAAAGGAAAATTCCATTATATTTAGTGCCTTACTAATACGAAGGTTTCGAGTTCGATTCCCGCTATAAACCCTGTTCTGCTTCACAACAACAAACTTTGGCTCTGTATTATCTACATATATATATAGTTTATTAAAATGAAATGTATTATTTTCAAAATCAGTAGCCCTACAGATATGAGCAATTTTCTTTTTACTCTTATACTATTTACAAATATGGTTTTTGTGGTTACATTTTTACCCTTCTCTAGAGTATTATTAGAAGAAAAATATGAAGTGGTATAATTATTTGTTATTTTTGTTATTTTTATACATTTGTTAGATTTAAGTACAATTATTTTAAAATAATTTACAAAAATACAAACTCGAGTGAAAATGTAATTATGTTATATTTGTCTTGAGGGTTTAACAAATGCGAAATAAAAAATTTTTAATAATTGTGTTTCATTAAAGCAAAAATAAAGAGTAAAAAATCAAACATCATCATATCTTTTTAATTTTTTTTTTTTTTGGAATTACTTTTTCTAGAGAAAAAAGTCTAGCCGTTTTTGTTGTTACTGAATTAGAACTATAGAACTGAATTAGAACCCGAACTAGTATTGAACTAGAACTGAACTAGAACTGAACTAGAACTGAACTAGAACTGACTAGAACTGAACTAGAACTGAACTAGAACTGAACTAGAACTGAACTAGAACTGAACTAGAACTGAACTAGAACTGAACTAGAATCTGAACTAGAACTGAACTAGAACTGAACTAGAACTGAACTAGAACTGAACTAGAACTGAACTAGAACTGAACTAGAACTGAACTAGAACTGAACTAGAACTGAACTAGAACTGAACTAGAACTGAACTAGAACTGAACTAGAACTGAACTAGAACTGAACTAGAACTGAACTAGAACTGAACTAGAACTGAACTAGAACTGAACTAGAACTGAACTAGAACTGAACTAGAACTGAACTAGAACTGAACTAGAACTGAACTAGAACTGAACTAGAACTGAACTAGAACTGAACTAGAACTGAACTAGAACTGAACTAGAACTGAACTAGAACTGAACTAGAACTGAACTAGAACTGAACTAGAACTGAACTAGAACTGAACTAGAACTGAACTAGAACTGAACTAGAACTGAACTAGAACTGAACTAGAACTGAACTAGAACTGAACTAGAACTGAACTAGAACTGAACTAGAACTGAACTAGAACTGAACTAGAACTGAACTAGAACTGAACTAGAACTGAACTAGAACTGAACTAGAACTGAACTAGAACTGAACTAGAACTGAACTAGAACTGACTAAACTGAACTAGAACTGAACTAGAACTGAACTAGAACTGAACTAGAACTGAACTAGAACTGAACTAGAACTGAACTAGAACTGAACTAGAACTGAACTAGAACTGAACTAGAACTGAACTAGACTGAACTAGAACTGAACTAGAACTGACAGAACGAACTAGAAACTGAACTAGAACTGAACTAGAACTGAACTAGAACTGAACTAGAACGAACTAGAACCGAACTATAACTGAACTAGAACTGAACTAGAACTGAACTAGAACTGAACTAGAATTGAACTAGAATTGAACTAGAACTGAACTAGAACTGAACTAGAACTGAACTAGAACTGAACTAGAACTGAACTAGAACTGAACTAGAACTGAACTAGAACTGAACTAGAACTGAACTAGAACTGAACTAGAACTGAACTAGAACTGAACTAGAACTGAATTAGAACTGAACTAGAACTGAACTAGAATTGAACTAGAACTAAACTAGAACTGATGTAGATTTGAACAAAAATAGAATAGAGAACCTTTTATGTATTCAAACTCTGGTTCTAACTATTTTCTTAATAACTAAAACACTGTGCACAATTTTACGAATATTTTAACATAAATAATTTTTCTATAAACTCAAACATTACATTATAAAAATCATTTGTTACCTTTTGTTTGCCAACTGCTCGTCTGCCTCTAGTTTTTATTTGCGCTGAATTTTTTAGTTTTTCATCAATTTGAATTTTGTACAGCTGTCAGCAACTTTATCTAACATTTCTTAATGAATAAGAATTTAAGTTTCTATAAAGCATCTAAGGAGAGTGTCTGTCTAGTGGGTAGGGTGATAAGGAAAGCTGCAACGAAAAAAAAATTAAAAATAGTTAAGTTTTTATATATATGTATATTGATATCAGTTTCAGCAAGTTCTTATTTAGATTTGAGACATTTTCAAAAGTATAAGTTTATTAGAACTGGATATGAACTATGTCTGGAACTGAACAAAAGTGGGGACCTTTTTAAC
The DNA here is from genome assembly GCF_015586225.1 of Lucilia sericata. Lineage (NCBI taxonomy): Eukaryota > Metazoa > Arthropoda > Insecta > Diptera > Calliphoridae > Lucilia > Lucilia sericata. The sequence continues at coordinate 5,028 of NW_023996607.1, read as the reverse complement.
GAAAATTACTGTAGGTTTTTCAGAAAGTCGGATATATCTGACTTTAAATTTTTCCTTTCTTATTTTTTATTAGTTTTTATGTTAAAATGAGCGATTCAAATTTATTATATTTGATTGTTTATAATAAAGATTTATTAACTAATTGTTTAAGCAAAGGTTCAAGTTTATTGAACTTTTTATTTATTTCCCATCACAAGCAACGCATTTCTAAATTTTATACTTTATAAAAAACAGCTTTTTTTAAAATCAAGCAAAATTTCAAATAAGTGTTCTGCAGCTGCGGTGATTTTCAAAATTATATAATTGGTTTGTCTGAATTAAAATCGCCATAATATTCTGCTATCTTGCCAACTTCATATTTTATTAAATCTTAAAATTTGGTCAAAGTCCTTTATTAACATTTTCTGCTATTTTTGAGTAAATCTAAAAGCTAAAAATCAGACAGAAATAAGAAATTTCTTTGCTTCCTATAACAGCAGACAGCAGCGTTGTTTCAAATCCTTATCTGCATGAATACACAAAAGAAACAATAACAAAAGAACACCAAAAAATGAATGAATAAGAAATTAGATAGAGAATATAAATTAAATATATTTATAAATTGTTTAAAGCTGTAGAAATAAAATACGAAATAAGAAGCAGACTAAATGAAAAGTGTCCAGATATAAATCTTGAAATAAAAGTATTTTATCTTAGTTATTTTTAAAAGATAAATTAAGAAGATATAAAATAATTCAACAAATATATATTATGTATAGATTAAACAACTAAAAAAAAAAACAAATAAATAAACTTTTCGACAGTGACGAACTTTGGACACTCTTTTTCTGAAGTACTATGGAAGCTTACACACACGAACAATAATTGTCAACATATTGTTGAATAAGAAATTTCGAATAATATTTATTACATCTATCTAGAACTAGAACTGAATTTGAACTGAACTAGAACTGAAATAGAACTGAAATAGAACTGAAATAGAACTGAACTAGAACAGAACTAGAACTGAACTAGAACTGAACTAGAACTGAACTAGAACTGAACTAGAACTGAACTAGAACTGAACTAGAACTGAACTAGAACTGAACTAGAACTGAACTAGAACTGAACTAGAACTGAACTAGAACTGAACTAGAACTGAACTAGAACTGAACTAGAACTGAACTAGAACTGAACTAGAACTGAACTAGAACTGAACTAGAACTGAACTAGAACTGAACTAGAACAGAACTAGAACTGAACTAGAACAGAACTAGAACTGAACTAGAACTGAACTAGAACTGAACTAGAAATGAACTAGAACTGAACTAGAACTGAACTAGAACTGAACTAGAACTGAACTAGAACAGAACTAGAACTGAACTAGAACTGAACTAGAACTGAACTAGAACTGAACTAGAACTGAACTAGAACTGAACTAGAACTGAACTAGAACTGAACTAGAACTGAACTAGAACTGAACTAGAACTGAACTAGAACTGAACTAGAACTGAACTAGAACTGAACTAGAACTGAACTAGAACTGAACTAGAACTGAACTAGAACTGAACTAGAACTGAACTAGAACTGAACTAGATCTGAACTAGAACTGAACTAGAACTGAACTAGAACTGAACTAGAACTGAACTAGAACTGAACTAGAACTGAACTAGAACTGAACTAGAACTGAACTAGAACTGAACTAGAACTGAACTAGAACTGAACTAGAACTGAACTAGAACTGAACTAGAACTGAACTAGAACTGAACTAGAACTGAACTAGAACTGAACTAGAACTGAACTAGAACTGAACTAGAATTGAACTAGAACTGAACTAGAACTGAACTAGAACTGAACTAGAACTGAACTAGAACTGAACTAGAACTGAACTAGAACTGAACTAGAACTGAACTAGAACTGAACTAGAAGTAAACTAGAACTGAACTAGAACTGAACTAGAACTGAACTAGAACTGAACTAGAACTGACCTAGAACTGAACTAGAACTGAACTAGAACTGAACTAGAGCTGAACTAGAACTAGAACTAACTGAACTGAACTAGAACTGAACTAGAACTGAACTAGAACTGAACTAGAACTGAACTAGAACTGAACTAGAACTGAACTAGAACTGAACTAGAACTGAACTAGAACTGAACTGAACTGAACTGAACTGAACTAGAACTGAACTAGAACTGAACTAGAACTGAACTAGAACTGAACTAGAACTGAACTAGAACTGAACTAGAACTGAACTAGAACTGAACTAGAACTGAACTAGAACTGAACTAGAACTGAACTAGAACTGAACTAGAACTGAACTAGAACTGAACTAGAACTGAACTAGAACTGAACTAGAACTGAACTAGAACTGAACTAGAACTGAACTAGAACTGAACTAGAACTGAACTAGAACTGAACTAGAACTGAACTAGAACTGAACTAGAACTGAAAAACTGAACTAGAACTGAACTAGAACTGAACTAGAACTGAACTAGAACTGAACTAGAACTGAACTAGAACTGAACTAGAACTGAACTAGAACTGAACTAGAACTGAACTGAACTAGACGACTAGAACTGAACTAGAACTGAACTAGAACTGAACTAGAACTGAACTAGAACTGAACTAGAACTGAACTAGAACTGAACTAGAACAGAACTGAACTAGAACTGAACTAAAACTGAACTAAAACTGAACTAGAACTAGAACTGAACTAGAACTGAACTTGAACTGAACTAGAACTGAACCAGAACTGAACTAGAACTGAACTACAACTGAACTAGAACTGAACTACAACTGAACTAGAACTAAACTATAACTGAACTAGAACTGAACTACAACTGAACTAGAACTAAACTATAACTGAACTAGAACTGAGCTTCAACTGAACTTATATAAAAGATAAGATACATATATAGAAATTATAAGAAAACAAATATTACAAATATTAAAGATAAATAAAATCATAATTATTATATATAATAAATAGAAAGATGTTCAAGTAGCCATTAGACACATGCATACATATACGATTATGTGCACACGCCTGTACACTTGAAAATTTACAAAAGTATGAGTGCTAGAGTGTGTATGAATGTATATTTATACAAGCTGCATCCTGTTCCTGTTGTTAACACGAATGTTAAACATGCGTAAGTGCTTGATTGTCATGGAGCTGATGTAGCTGTATTGATGTATTTGTACTCTTAAAAATTTCTGTGCAAATATCTTTAAAAGACAGCACAGTGGAGGTTAAAGAAATAGCACAAGTGTTGGTAAACACAATTAAAAAAGAGACATATATTTTTTAATAGCAAAAAAATTCTTTATTGACATGAATTGTTTGAAAATTCTTGAGAAATATTATTTACTTAGTTATTACTATTAACTATTTGTGTGCTCTTCAGTGTATAAATTGTACATGTGCTACTTGCTGCTTTTGTTTTTTATTATCTTTAACAATGTCTGTCATTGTGTATATGAAAATTGTAGTTGAACATTGTGTATGACAAATCCAACAAGTGTTTTCTGTCATTACCATGATGTACCTACACAATACAAAAACAACAACAGTCAGCAATAATAACAAGACAAATAAAAAATAATGAAAACAAGAGTAAAAATTTACACAACAATAAAAAATAGAAAACAATAGTATAATCATGAAAATAATCAAGTCAATTTAATATTTTGTTTAAGAAATAAGAAACAAATAAAAACAGCAGCAAAATAATTGATATGTACCCTACACAAACTCAGTATGATTGATCCTATACATCGATGGTAAAAGGCACTAAAGATAGTGTAAACATCGATAGTATTGTATCCAGATCTGGTTCCCTACTATCATAAGGTCAGTTTTACTGGCTTTAAATAAATGTGTTGTGTTTGCAAAAGGACTGATAATAAATTGCACTATAAATGAGTTCAAACAAAATTATTTCTACAACTATTAAATACTTTACAAAGAATTTTTCTTATAAATGTTCATTACTTTTATTTAAATTACAATATTGTAAATAAAAAATTCCAATTAAAAATCATATAACAAAGTTTGAATTTCAAATTAAACAGTAAATTATTATCATATTTAAAATAATAAAAATTAATCTTCTAAACAAATACAAACAAGTACTTAAAAGTTCATAAGTGTTTAATGGGTTACAGGGATGGAAAGTTTAATATTTTTAAATAATGTTATTTTAAGCATAAATGGAAATAATAAAAAATCTACAATGAAAACTTTGTCTGGAAATAAAGACATTTCCAATAAATTTACATATTTTTGATGATTGGATTTACTTTAAAGTCTAAACATTTTGTAATTCCTATTACCCATCTCTGCGGTAAACGTAAATTAAATAAGGATTAAGGTGATACAAGAACAAATATATGCAATATCAACTAAGCCATTAGCATACACCTGTTGTAAAAACCATAAAGTCAATAAAAATTAAGTTCGTTTCAGTTTAATTCTAGTTCAGTTCTAGTTCAGTTCTAGTTCAGTTCTAGTTCAGTTCTAGTTCAGTTCTAGTTCAGTTCTAGTTCAGTTCTAGTTTAGTTCTAGTTCAGTTCTAGTTCAGTTCTAGTTCAGTTCTAGTTCAGTTCTAGTTCAGTTCTAGTTCAGTTCTAGTTCAGTTCTAGTTCAGTTCTAGTTCAGTTCTAGTTCAGTTCTAGTTCTAGTTCAGTTCTAGTTCAGTTCTAGTTCAGTTCTAGTTCAGTTCTAGTTCAGTTCTAGTTCAGTTCTAGTTCAGTTCTAGTTCAGTTCTAGTTCAGTTCTAGTTCAGTTCTAGTTCAGTTCTAGTTCAGTTCTAGTTCAGTTCTAGTTCAGTTCTAGTTCAGTTCTAGTTCAGTTCTAGTTCAGTTCTAGTTCAGTTCTAATTTAGTTAAAGTTATGAAACAAAATTTGACTACCTGAGCTACCTTATTGTAATGAATGCATATTCACAAGAAAGTACTGATGTATGTATTTTGAAAATATTTGCTCTCAAAGTGTATAAAGAAGAAAACAAACAATTGACGTATGATGAACTTTTAATTGAATATT
>NW_023996606.1:27500-37556 GCF_015586225.1 Lucilia sericata | reverse complement strand
GTTATGGCCATTGAAACCACCTGCAACAATAATTTCACAGTTCGAACACTCTCAAGAATCTTCGATATTGAATCAGAAAGGACAACGAAGTTAGATAGTGTCTTCACTTGGTCTTCTATAAAGCAAACCCGAAGTGCAAATAGTGTGCCCTTATTTTGAATTATTATGAATGTTCTAAACTGTATTTTTGGAGGTCACTCTTTGTAAAAACGCATAAACCAAAATTTATTAATTTTATTACTATTTGGAAAGATATTAACCAATTGAAAAAAAAAAAAAAAAAACAAAATATCTAAGACCCATAGTGCAAACGAAATGTAAATGCCAAGAAGTATACTTCAATATAAGCACTAAAAACAAAACGTTACAAATTATATGAAAATCTAAACAGAGCGATAGACCCCTTGTCAGATTTGTGAATGGGTGTTATAATGTTAAGATTATATTGTGTTGTTATTTTAAAAAAGTTTGTCGTTTCTTTTTTTTATTAAAAAAACTGATTGTACATTCAAAGAAAACAATGCGTTGAATTTAAAGCCAATAAAATGATTTCATTTGTAACAAAGTCATCTTGATATTGTCGGGCGTTAAGAGTGGAAAAGGACATTTTTAGAAATTTTGTACAAAGTTGATGGTGAAGATGACAGGACTTTGTTGACAGCTTGTGGCGAAGCCAATATATTTATAGTCTTAGAAAAAACAAAAAAAAAAAGCATCGAAAAGGACCACAAATGATGATCTAAGATAATAGTATCATCAACACACACTTAACAAGAAAACAAAAGCTGCCAGAGGGTGGTTGACTAACGGGTCTGTCTTGTTCTTAAACCCATAAAGTGGGAAAAAGTTTAAAGTTAAGATGTTTACAAGCAAATGACAGTTATTCATACGGAGACCACGACCAAAAAGAAAAAAAAAACAAAAGAACAATTACTTTATTTTTAAGGATTCTTATTGTTAGAGGCGTTTTGTTTAAACTTAAGGCTGTCTGCTTGGAGTTGAGGCGATATTCAGATAATAAAATTTATTTGGTTAATTTACATAAATTTTGATTTTTCATTTGAAATCTAAACAAAATTAAGGATTATGTAACAACACCAAAATAAATACACAATAACAAATACCAGCTAAACATTTTTTTAAGTTTAATTTTATCTTTTACCTTCTTTAACTTGTAACGGAAATAATCTATGATAATAAATGCCTAAAATTGTACCTCTTTTTTTCAACAAAGCCTAAAAGTACACCTTTCTCTTAGAGAAAAACTTAAATTTATAAAATTTGCTAGACTTTTAAAAAACGTTTAAAAATCCATTAAAGTTTATTTTTTTTAAACACAAATAAATGTTTTATTTTACTATTTGGCCGATGTATTTATGTTAAACTTTGTGAACTCAACCTGTTATCCCAGCTATCATCAGTTCAGGTTTTTTCTTTCTTTATTATTTTTTTGAACCGTAATATTTTTGTTTAAAAATTTTCGGTTTTTTTTGTTCATTTCTTTTTTACATTTACTCTAATCTTTGCGCCATTTATTCACACTTGATTAACACGCGTCTGACATTTGTTTGACTTTTTTTGTTTGTTGGTTTATTTCCAGGGTTTGGTGGTTAAAGACCAAATGTTGTTTGTTGCATTGTATTCGGTAGATTTGCACAAAAAATGGTTTTCATAGAGAGAATATGAACTTGAAAATTAAAAAATAATAAAAAAGAAACTTGTCATATTTCCTTTATGAACTAATACCCTACGGGATGCAAATTTTGGCAGTAAATGTTGTGATATTCCAAAAGGTTCATATATTAAATTATTACCAAGATTATACACAGATATAATTTTCTAGAAACACAACCCATTTCTAATACATAAACTAAATAGCCTTCACGATTTCTTACTAAAAACTGATTCGTTGATTAGGAACTGAAAAATTGGACAGGATCTGCATCAGTGCAGATGATTTACTGCGCTTTATGGAGTTAATGAATGGCCTGTAACAGGCAACTAACTAACTAACTACTAACTAACTAACTAACTAACTAACTAACTAACTAACTAACTAACTAACTAACTAACTACTAACTAACTAACTAACTAACTAACTAACTACTAACTAACTAACTAACTAACTAACTAACTAACTAACTAACTAACTAACTAACTAACTAACTAACTAACTACTAACTAACTAACTAACTAACTAACTAACTAACTAACTAACTAACTACTAACTAACTAACTAACTAACTAACTAACTAACTAACTAACTAACTAACTAACTAACTAACTAACTAACTAACTAACTAACTAACTAACTAACTAACTAACTAACTAACTAACTAACTAACTAACTAACTAACTACTAACTAACTAACTAACTAACTACTAACTAACTAACTAACTAACTAACTAACTAACTAACTACTAACTAACTAACTAACTAACTAACTAACTAACTAACTAACTAACTACTAACTAACTAACTAACTAACTAACTAACTAACTACTAACTAACTAACTAACTAACTACTAACTAACTACTAACTAACTAACTACTAACTAACTAACTAACTAACTAACTACTAACTAACTAACTAACTAACTACTAACTAACTAACTAACTAACTACTAACTAACTAACTAACTAACTAACTAACTAACTAACTAACTAACTAACTAACTAACTAACTAACTACTAACTAACTAACTAACTAACTAACTAACTAACTAACTAACTAACTAACTAACTAACTAACTAACTAACTAACTAACTAACTAACTAACTAACTAACTAACTAACTAACTAACTAACTAACTAACTAACTAACTAACTAACTAACTAACTAACTAACTAACTAACTAACTAACTACTAACTAACTAACTAACTAACTAACTAACTACTAACTAACTAACTAACTAACTAACTAACTACTAACTAACTAACTAACTAACTAACTAACTAACTAACTAACTAACTAACTAACTAACTAACTAACTAACTAACTAACTAACTAACTACTAACTAACTAACTAACTAACTAACTAACTAACTAACTAACTAACTAACTAACTAACTAACTAACTAACTAACTAACTAACTAACTAACTAACTAACTAACTAACTAACTAACTAACTAACTAACTAACTAACTAACTAACTAACTAACTAACTAACTACTAACTAACTAACTAACTACTAACTAACTAACTAACTAACTAACTAACTAACTAACTAACTAACTAACTAACTAACTAACTAACTAACTAACTAACTAACTAACTAACTAACTAACTAACTAACTAACTAACTAACTAACTAACTAACTAACTAACTAACTAACTAACTAACTAACTACTAACTAACTACTAACTAACTAACTAACTACTAACTAACTAACTAACTAACTAACTAACTAACTAACTAACTACTAACTAACTAACTAACTAACTAACTAACTAACTAACTAACTAACTAACTAACTAACTAACTAACTAACTAACTAACTACTAACTAACTACTAACTAACTAACTAACTAACTAACTAACTAACTAACTACTAACTAACTAACTAACTAACTAACTACTAACTAACTAACTAACTAACTAACTAACTAACTAACTAACTAACTAACTAACTAACTACTACTAACTAACTAACTACTAACTAACTACTAACTAACTAACTAACTAACTAACTAACTAACTAACTAACTAACTAACTAACTAACTAACTAACTACTAACTAACGAACTAACTAACTAACTAACTAACTAACCTAACTAACTAACTAACTAACTAACTAACTAACTAACTAACTAACTACTAACTACTAACTAACTAACTAACTAACTAACTACTAACTAACTAACTAACTAACTAACTAACGAACTACTAACTACTAACTAACTAACTAACTAACTAACTACACTACTAACTAACTACTAACTAACTAACTAACTAACTAACTAACTAACTAACTAACTAACTACTAACTAACTAACTAACTAACTAACTAACTAACTACTAACTAACTAACTAACTAACTAACTAACTACTAACTAACTACTAACTAACTAACTAACTAACTAACTAACTAACTAACTAACTAACTAACTACTACTAACTAAGGCTGACTTCCAAAACGTACCAATACAAAGTTTGAATAAATTTTATTGCGGTATTTATATCTAGTACACATGTAAAGTTCAAAACATTGCAACGATGCTTTGTTTATTTTCACGTTCTAAAATATAGAAGATGCAAAGTATTGTTTTTAGTAAATCAGCTGTTTGTGTAGTTTTAGCAAATAAGTTCAACAAGCATCAACTTTAAAACGGATGCTCTGATTGCCATATCGCTGCGTTTCTAATACTTGTCGATGACGCACAGTGGTATAGGAAAAAAAAAAGAGGGAAATAATTCGGTAACTTCTAAACGGTTAATCCGATTTTAATGAAATTTGGTATGCACAAAGAGGAGGTGTTGTCGAGTTTAGGTTTTGAATTTGGACCTTATAGGCCAACCAGGGGCCCGGCGGGGGGTCCTCAAATTAGGACACCTCGGCTATGTTAAATTTTTAAAACGATCCTATTTCTTCATTTGAGTTCCGATTTAAAAAAAATTTCGTATATAGAATCTCCTCATCGAGCACTATAAAAAAAGTCGTCGTAGCAGTAAATTATCTCTTATAGTTTAGGAGATATTCGCATTTGAATATTAAAATTTTAAAATTTTTACCGTCCTTACTTTAGTTTTTTTGATAATAGCAGGTCCAAATATTTCCGATTTTCGCCATTTTTTTTTATTTGCTTAACAACAAGTTTATATACCAAGCAGTGAAAGAATTATGTAAAAATCATGACTGAGTCCAAAGTTATAGGCATTTAAATTTAAAAAATTAAAAAAAGGCGATTTTTTGTCATTTTTTTGGGAAAAAGGTATCTTTTTCTTTTTAAGTTATCTAAAAAGTTTCTAAGAAGATGTATATAGAATTTATACTTTTTGGAAAGCTGACTTTACATAAAATACGATAAATGAAACAAAACCTAAAAATTTTTGATACCGAGGGGACCAGGTCCATCCAAAAAAAACCCTATTTTTTATGGAAAATTAAATTTTGAGCAAAAATTCTCAAATCGCATAGTCGATATCAAATTATAGTGACCTGTTTTATATGACCCAATAAGTTCTTAATCATTTTGTAACGGGTTTCGATAACCGCGCCCCTGGTATGGATATAATAGGCAAAAAACCAAAAAATCCCATTTTTGGGATTTTTTAAAACTTTTTTGGGAATTCCGGGATTTCTAATAAGAAAATTCGAAATTTTTATTTAATTTTGGATTTTGAGTAAAAAAATCTACCTAACTGTAAAATTTCATCAAAAAATATTCATAAATAAAATTTTTATTGCAATTTGAAAAATTTGTATCTTCGCAAAAACTGAATAAAAAACATTTTTTAATTTTTTTTAAAAAAAGTATTCCGCGAATTTTTTAATTTTCAAAAATTATATACAGTTTTGAAAAATAGACAAAATTACCTTTCCATTGATATATAACATGCCTACCTAATGTTTTTTAAGTGACAAATTAATTAGGGAAAACTCAACATCTTTTAGAAAATTTACCTAGCACTATTATTTTCATCCATATATGTAACAAATTTAAGAGTTAACCTTATGGATGAAAATAATAGTGCTAGGCAAATTTTCTAAAAGATGTTGAGTTTTCCCTAATTAATTTGTCACTTAAAAAACATTAGGTAGGCATGTTATATATCAATGGAAAGGTAATTTTGTCTATTTTTCAAAACTGTATATAATTTTTGAAAATTAAAAAATTCGCGGAATACTTTTTTTAAAAAAAATTAAAAAATGTTTTTTATTCAGTTTTTGCGAAGATACAAATTTTTCTAATTGCAATAAAAATTTTATTTATAAATATTTTTTGATGAAATTTTACAGTTAGGTAGATTTTTTTACTTAAAATCCAAAATTAAATCAAAATTTCGAATTTTCTTATTAGAAATCCCGGAATTCCCAAAAAAGTTTTAAAAAATCCCAAAAATGGGATTTTTTAGTTTTTTGCCTATTATATCCATACCAGGGGCGGGGTTATCGAAACCCGTTACAAAATGATTAAGAACATATTGGGTCATATAAAACAGGTCACTATAATTTGATATCGACTATGCGATTTGAGAATTTTTGCTCAAAATTTAATTTTCCATAAAAAATAGGGTTTTTTGGATGGACCTGGTCCCCTCGGTATCAAAAATTTTTAGGTTTTGTTTCATTTATCGTACTTTATGTAAAGTCAGCTTTCCAAAAAGTATAAATTCTATATACATCTTCTTAGAAACTTTTTAGATAACTTAAAAAGAAAAAGATACTTTTTTCCCAAAAAAATGACAAAAAATCGCCTTTTTTTAATTTTTTAAATTAAAATGCCTATAACTTTGGACTCAGTCATGATTTTTACATAATTCTTTCACTGCTTGATATATAAACTTGTTGTTAAGCGAATAAAACAAAATGGCGAAAATCGGGAATATTTGGACCTGCTATTATCAAAAAAAACTAAAGTAAGGACGGTAAAAATTTTAAAATTTTAATTTTCAAATGCGAATATCTCCTAAACTATAAGAGATAATTTACTGCTATGACAACATTTTTTATAGTGCTCGATGAGGAGATTCTATATACGAAATTTTTTTTAAATCGGAACTCAAATGAAGAAATAGGATCGTTTTAAAAATTTAACATAGCCGAGGTGTCCTAATTTGATGACCCCCCGCCGGGCCCACTGGTTGCCTATAAGGTCCAATTCAAACCTAAACTCGACAACACCTCCTCTTTGTGCACACCAAATTTCATTAAAATCGGATTAACCGTTTAGAAGTTACCGAATTATTTCCCTCTTTTTTTTTCCTATACCACTGTGTGACGTTTTGAAAACAGTAGCATGTCATCTTTTGTACTGAGGCGTAATGAAAAACACTATACTTTGTTGGTAAACTTTAGCGTAATGAAAACACTATACTTTTTTCGTACTACAAAGCTAACTGAACGTATTGGAACTACTAACTAACTAACTAACTAACTAACTACTAACTAACTAACTACTAACTAACTAACTAACTAACTAACTAACTAACTAACTAACTAACTAACTAACTAACTAAACTAACTACTAACTAACTAACTAACTACTAACTAACTAACTAACTAACTAACTAACTAACTACTAACTAACTAACTAACTAACTAACTAACTAACTAACTAACTAACTAACTAACTAACTAACTAACTAACTAACTAACTAACTAACTAACTAACTAACTAACTAACTAACTAACTAACTACTAACTAACTAACTAACTAACTAACTAACTAACTAACTAACTAACTAACTAACTAACTAACTAACTAACTAACTAACTACTAACTAACTAACTAACTAACTAACTAACTAACTACTAACTAACTAACTAACTAACTAACTAACTAACTAACTAACTAACTAACTAACTAACTAACTAACTAACTAACTAACTAACTAACTAACTAACTAACTAACTAACTAACTAACTAACTAACTAACTAACTAACTAACTAACTAACTAACTAACTAACTAACTAACTAACTAACTAACTAACTAACTAACTAACTAACTAACTAACTAACTAACTAACTAACTAACTAACTAACTAACTAACTAACTAACTAACTAACTAACTAACTAACTAACTAACTAACTAACTAACTAACTAACTAACTAACTAACTAACTAACTAACTAACTAACTAACTAACTAACTAACTAACTAACTAACTAACTAACTAACTAACTAACTAACTAACTACTAACTAACTAACTAACTAACTAACTAACTAACTAACTAACTAACTAACTAACTAACTAACTAACTAACTAACTAACTACTAACTAACTAACTAACTAACTAACTAACTACTAACTAACTACTAACTAACTAACTAACTAACTAACTAACTAACTAACTACTAACTAACTACTAACTAACTAACTACTAACTAACTAACTAACTAACTAACTAACTAACTAACTAACTAACTAACTAACTAACTAACTAACTAACTAACTAACTAACTAACTAACTAACTACTAACTAACTAACTAACTAACTAACTAACTAACTAACTAACTAACTAACTAACTAACTAACTAACTAACTAACTAACTAACTAACTAACTAACTAACTAACTAACTAACTAACTAACTAACTAACTAACTAACTAACTAACTAACTAACTAACTAACTAACTAACTAACTAACTAACTAACTAACTAACTAACTAACTAACTAACTAACTAACTAACTAACTAACTAACTAACTAACTAACTAACTAACTAACTAACTAACTAACTAACTAACTAACTAACTAACTAACTAACTAACTAACTAACTAACTACTAACTAACTACTAACTAACTAACTAACTAACTAACTAACTAACTAACTAACTAACTACTAACTAACTAACTAACTAACTAACTAACTAACTAACTAACTAACTAACTAACTAACTAACTAACTAACTAACTAACTAACTAACTAACTAACTAACTAACTAACTAACTAACTAACTACTAACTAACTACTAACTAACTAACTAACTAACTAACTAACTAACTAACTAACTAACTAACTAACTAACTAACTAACTAACTAACTAACTAACTAACTAACTAACTAACTAACTAACTAACTAACTAACTAACTAACTAACTAACTAACTAACTAACTAACTAACTAACTAACTAACTAACTAACTAACTAACTAACTAACTACTAACTAACTAACTAACTAACTAACTAACTAACTAACTACTAACTAACTAACTAACTAACTAACTAACTAACTAACTAACTACTAACTAACTAACTAACTAACTAACTAACTAACTACTAACTAACTAACTAACTAACTAACTAACTAACTAACTACTAACTAACTAACTAACTAACTAACTAACTAACTAACTAACTAACTAACTAACTAACTAACTAACTAACTAACTAACTAACTAACTAACTAACTAACTAACTAACTAACTAACTAACTAACTAACTAACTAACTAACTAACTAACTAACTAACTAACTAACTAACTACTAACTAACTAACTAACTAACTAACTAACTACTAACTAACTAACTACTAACTAACTAACTAACTAACTAACTAACTAACTAACTAACTAACTAACTAACTAACTAACTAACTAACTAACTAACTAACTAACTAACTAACTAACTAACTAACTAACTAACTAACTAACTAACTAACTAACTAACTAACTAACTAACTAACTAACTAACTAACTACTAACTAACTAACTAACTAACTAACTAACTAACTAACTAACTAACTAACTAACTACTACTAACTAACTAACTAACTAACTAACTAACTAACTAACTAACTAACTAACTAACTAACTAACTAACTACTAACTAACTAACTAACTAACTAACTAACTAACTAACTAACTAACTAACTAACTAACTAACTAACTAACTAACTAACTAACTAACTAACTAACTAACTAACTAACTAACTAACTAACTAACTAACTAACTAACTAACTAACTAACTAACTAACTAACTAACTACTAACTAACTAACTAACTAACTAACTAACTAACTAACTAACTAACTAACTAACTACTAACTAACTAACTAACTAACTAACTAACTAACTAACTAACTAACTAACTAACTACTAACTAACTAACTAACTAACTAACTAACTAACTAACTAACTAACTAACTAACTAACTAACTAACTAACTAACTAACTAACTAACTAACTAACTAACTACTAACTAACTAACTAACTAACTAACTAACTAACTAACTAACTAACTAACTAACTAACTAACTAACTAACTAACTAACTAACTAACTAACTACTAACTAACTAACTAACTAACTAACTAACTAACTAACTAACTAACTAACTAACTAACTAACTAACTAACTAACTAACTACTAACTAACGAACTAA
>NW_023996606.1:0-25000 GCF_015586225.1 Lucilia sericata | reverse complement strand
TAACTAACTAACTAACTAACTAACTAACTTAACTAACTAACTAACTAACTGACTAACTAACTAACTAGTACTAACTAACTACTAACTAACTAACTAACTAACTAACTAACTAACTAACTAACTAACTAACTAACTAACTAACTAACTAACTAACTAACTAACTACTAACTAACTAACTAACTAACTAACGAACTAACTACTAACTAACTAACTAACTAACTAACTAACTAACTAACTAACTACTAACTAACTAACTAACTAACTAACTACTAACTAACTAACTAACTAACTAACTAACTAACTAACTACTAACTAACTAACTAACTAACTAACTAACTACTAACTAACTACTAACTAACTAACTAACTACTAACTAACTAACTAACTAACTAACTAACTAACACTAACTAACTAACTAACTAACTAACTAACTAACTAACTAACTAACTAACTAACTAACTAACTAACTACTAACTAACTAACTAACTAACTAAACTACTAACTAACTAACTAACTAACTAACTAACTAACTAACTACTAACTAACTAACTAACTAACTAACTACACTAACTAACTAACTAACTAACTACTAACTAACTAACTAACTAACTAACTAACTAACTAACTAACTAACTACTAACTAACTAACTAACTAACTACAACTAACTAACTACTAACTAACTAACTAACTACTAACTAACTAACTAACTAACTAACTAACTAACTAAACTAACTACTACTAACTAACTAACTAACTAACTACTAACTAACTAACTACTAACTAACTAACTAACTAACTAACTAACTAACTACTAACTAACAAACAAACAAACAAACAACAAACAAACAAACAAACAAACAAACAAACAACTAACTAACTAACTAACTGTACTACTTACTAACTAACTAACTAACTAACTACTAACTAACTAACTAACTAACTAACTAACTACTAACTAACTAACTAACTAACTAACTATCTAACTTACCAACTTACTAACTTACTAACTAACTAACTACCTAACTAACTAACTACCTAACTAACTAACTGACTGACTAACTACCTAACTTACTAACTAACTGACTAGTATAAAGTACACGCGAATTGTAGAGTAATAATTTGAAATGGAACTTCTTTAAAAATAATTACTGAGAAAACCAGGTTAAACGGTCCTCTTCTAACGCAACGTGGTTCTAGTTTCTAATTTTCCAAGTCCCAAATGCCTTTTTCGTCCTTGTCATCGTCTCATACACCGAGTTAGAGGCTTAAAAGCCCTAAAGGGTTATATATGCCGCTCACAAATTAAGACTGCCATCTTTAAGTGAGTAACGTCCATTAACACGAGATCATTGCGCCCCTTACAATTCCAGCTTTATAGGGTATTTTGTTACGACAATTTATATAGAGTGTCTTTTAATCCGCAATACCGAAACTACACATACTTTGCTACCAAATAATATCGTTCTCTCTCTCTCTCGCTTGACTGTATTTTTCGTTTAAGAGCACTACTCAGTTTCTTTGTCACTGAGGTCGTATGGCTGGTTAGTCTTTTTTTCAGATGTCTGCTTACCCTCAGGCCAAACTGATTAATAAACCAAACGTCAAATGGAACAATACTACTGCAACAACAACAACAGTAAAAATTCACATTTAAAAACCCCCCACACCAGGGAAAATAAGATTTGAATAGGAAAAAAATAACAGCATCATGACCACAGCTGTCAACTAAATGTCAAATTCAAATGAGAAAAAAGAGGAAAATATATATTTGTAAAAAATACATTCTACAATGACTGTGTTAACGGTTCATAACACAAATGCCTGATGATGTTTTTGTGTTGTTGGTGCTCATGTTTTTGCTCTTGATTTTTTTTTGTAGCCATTGTATTATTGCGGTGCGTATAAACTTCCGTTCGATTACATTTCATTGTTCTTGTGTATGCCGGGTTTTTTTTACATGGCAGTATGGTAACATTGGTTGGACACACTTGTGCTTAAATATTTAACATTTTTCAAATTTTCAAAATGATGATTGTTAACAACATATTGTGGCCAACTTTAGCTATTTACCACTACATATTTATTTATGTTTATTTAAATGATTTCTAGTTAAGAAAAACAGGGCTTGTTGTTAAGGCCATCATCCTCTTGCTCATATAACATTAAAGGACATTCAAATGGGTCACAGTTGTTTTTATAAAAACTGTTTATAAATTTTATATTTTGTCTAAGATTCTAAGATTTTTTAATAACTTAATGCAATTTTTTATGAGTTTTAAAACTTTAGGGTGTCAAAATCATAAGAATTTTGTAATTTTATACCCAAAATATTAAATATTTTTATCACTTAACTTATAAAGTGTATAAGTGTTATGTACTCGTATGCGTTAATTACAAATTGCACTCAACTAGCGGCAATCAACAGCTGAGTCAGCTGTGTGAACGTTTGTTATTATGTATTTATATGAAATAATTAACCACCCTTTGAAATATTTAATAATTATGTTTATAAATACAAATACTTTTGGTTGATGTTTGACAGTTTAAAAACAAGTAATAAATTATAGTCGGGCGTGGCCGACCATATGATACCCTACACCAATTGCGAATATTAAATGTGATTAATTTCAATAATGAAGCATTTATGTTAATCTTATATACATAGGTTCCAAATAATGTCTGTTCATGTACGGTTGTATGCTGCCTAGGAGAAATTAAAGACCGATTTCAGTCATTTTCAACAGCCTTCGTCATTGGATCCAAAGAATAGCATGTGACCCATTTTAACAAATTATATTCAAAATTGTGATCTGTTGCGTGCACACAAGGTTTACACGGTCACAAAGACGCTCATAGCTTAATAAGGACAAATATTTTTGAGTGTTACAAACATCACCACATTGTGGCGACTTTTGGATAGATAGTAGTATATTAGACGTAGTTAAAAGATAAATGGCCGTAATCGGAAGGTCCGGATGTATGGGGGCTAGGGCAGAAATTGAGCCGATCCTTATAAAATGTATTATTGGGAATTATCTATAAACATATATAAAAATGAATGTGTGTTTGTTTGTATGTATATTTGTTTGTATGTTTATATGTTTTCTTCAAATTTTCACAGCGTAATCCTGTATATCTGGCAATAGGCTACTTTTTATTTCCGATCATGGCGAAAAACGACAGTGTTATTTATAATTATATCAAACTTAATTGATAGTAGTATATTTGTCGTAGTTATGAGCTAAAAGGCCCAAATCGGTAGGTCCGGTTGTATGGAGGCTAGGACAAAAATTGGTCCGATCCTTATAAAATTTAATGTCGACATTTATGTTTATATAAAATCTATTTGTGGCAAATTTCATCGTGATACTAGTGTTTATAAATGAATTGTGGGCATTCAAGTCATTTTCTGAAGGGGATTTTGTATGGGGGATAGGGTCAAATAATGCCCGATCATTATAAAAATCGACAGTGTTATTTATAATTATATCAAATTTGGTTGTGCCGATTTTTGGAGAGTATATTTGACAAAGTTATGAGCTAAAAGGCCCAAATCGGAAGGTCCGGTTATATGGGGGCTAGAGCAAAACTTGGGCTGATCCCTATAAAATTTATTATTGGGAATTATGTCTATACAAAACTCATTTTTGCCAAATTTCATCGTGATACTAGTGTTTATAAGTGAATTGTGGACATTCAAGTCATTTTCTGAGGGGGACTTTGTATCACTAGAATTATTAAGACATACATAAAACTAAATTTTTACAATTTTTGTAGAGATAGTAGATCATTTAACATAATTATGAGGTCAAAAGTCCTATTCGGGGGGTCCGGTTGTATGGGGGCTAGGTGAAATAATGGACCGATTTCAACCATTTTCATTAGCGTTCGTCCTTGGACCAAGAGAACATGTAGTTCTCATGTAGTTCAATTTTGTAGTAGTTCAAATTTCATCAAATTATCTCAAAAATCAAAACCTGTAGAGTGCGCACAAGGTTTACATGGACACACAGACAGACAGACGGACAGACAGACGGACATAGCTTAATCGACTCAGGAAGTGATTCTGAACCGATTGGTATACTTTAAGGTGGGTGTAGGACCAATATTTTTTGGTGTTACAAACATCAGCACAAACGCATAACCCACTATAGTGGTGTAGGGTATAAATAGCTTTAATTTCATAGATTATGCCTGAGGTGAGAAATTTGTAGCCGATGGTTCGATTTTACCTCAATTTGACGAAAGGATTGAGGTTAGATACGGTCATAATTGAGTTCACAAAAAGCATCATATCCGAATATATAATGTGCTCGCAAACATTATCTTCACAACACTCCACAATACACAATAACCTCATCAGATGATGTTTGGAATCGTCGCATCGATTTTGAGGTTTTACTTTTGGTTGGCATATAGTGGCGTACCTAGTAATGGGGGTTTTAATTAATGCAGCTCAAGACTCCCGAAAAAATAGCGTAACTTAATCTGTTGAGAGTATTCACATTGTTAGTCTTAAGCACCCTAAGGGGCATCTTATCTTGATGAAACCCCCATCTTGTTAGATGATCAAATCGTATCGTCTGCCTTTCCTTGGAATGATTTGATAACCCGAGAACCACATAATCTGGTACCACTGGAACCGGTAACACACAGAAAAGAGTTTCAGAGTCTTGTCCTGGTTATTGGAGAACTCCCATCGGGGTGTATGTGGTGGCCGTGGTTTAAACCCAAACTAGAGGAAAGATAATGTTGGCTCAAAGACTGATGGTAGACTTTTACCATTTTGTATAAGTTCGGTGTCGTTGCCGAGACAACAGAGGACTAAGCGTTGAAAATGAGTTGGTGGCAAGTGTATATGATAAGGGATGGAGTAGGGTATGCGGGTCTCACATATTTGTATGCCTAGAGTGAGTGTGTCGGATGAATGAGAAGTGTGCTAGGTTGAATGGTGATGGATGTGAGGCATCTTATACATGTAATACCATTGAATTATAGTTTAGGGTTTACTCATATCAGATTTACCACAGTGTGTTCTCTGTGAGTAAAAACCTAAAACCTATATATATGCTCTATAGACATCCTTGCTACCTATATCCTGTGAATTTGTGAGGCCGAAACACTCACAACTTTCTTACTCGTCATTCATGAATCCTGAAAAATGTGTGTGTCCATACGATTTTCCATATTTTAGTAGTACTTTCTGGAAGTTACCATCCGGTATCTTTAAGAATTCTGGTATGTTGGTTCTTTGGAAAGTGCCATACGCAGGTAAGATTCCCTTTTAGCCATTCTGGTCCCAGTTATTACCACTTTTTAATTTGATGAAATGCTTAGTATTCTACAATAACTGTTGTATTTTTCAAGATCGTGGACCCTTGCACTACTTAGTCAACAAGAGTTCGAACGTCACACACTACTGTTAGATCCCAAGATCATTATTTATCCAAATAGAAAGGCTTTTATGATAGAAGGGAAGTTACCATCCGGTTTCATTAAGAATTCTGCTGTGGCGTGTGTTTGAAAAGTGACATCCGCATGACTCCGGACCCCAAGATCTTGGGCCTTTACACTACATTAGTAAAGAAGAGTTCGAACGGTACGCTAATGATGCAATGACTGTTCCTGTAGCGCCACTACTGTTAGATCCCAAAATCCTTATTTATCCAAATAGAAAGGCTTATATGACAGATGGGAAGTTACCGTTTTCATTAAGAATTCTGATGTGGCGTGTGCTTGGAAAGTGACTTCCGCATGAATCTGTTGTATTTTCTAAATCCCTAAAGAACTGTTTTTAGATTCTCTTTTAGCCATTCTGGTCTTAGATCCGCGATTTATTGACACTTTTTTCCGCGATGAAATACCTGGAATTCTATCATAGCTGTTGTAATTTCCAAGATCATGGACCCTTACACTAAATCAGTCAACAAGAGTTCAAACGGCATGCTAATGATGAAATGATAATTGCGCCACTATAGTTAGATGAATGCCCAGAATATTCCCGACTAAAAACTTCGTCAATAACTTTCATCTCAATGAAATGAGGTCTGTTTGACTACATCTTCTAATATATCTGACCCATACGGACCGATTATAATTCTTACCCAGATATCCTTATTTTATTTCTTGTAAAATAATAACTGTTATAATTGCTTCATTGTTCAAAATTGGAAGCATAGCGTTGAAGGGTCACTTTCAACAATATCTTTGTATCGCCAACTCCTGAGTATATGCTGATATATCACTGTAAGAGTTATTCTAACTTTAGGTTTCCGATAATGCAGTTCAAAGTTCCTTCCATATTCTTCTATTAGGTATATTCCAAAACAGTGTTTTGTTTTTATTCCCCTGTTAATAACTGGAAGACATTGCAATATTGTAACTAGTTAGACAATTTTTTTTGTGAAACATTTGAGGGAACATGGAAAATAACTTGTGATAAATCAAAGGTTTATTAATATATGGTTTCCTAATAAAGCATTATCTATAATATATAAAGATTTTTTAAATAATCCCAAAGGAGTCATAAGTATTCTATTTCATTAATAAAAAAATCAAACAACATTTTTTATTAAATTCTATAAAAAAAGATAAAAACCAAAGGACATAAATCTTTTTGTTTTCTTTATTATGCGTTATTTATGAAGTGTTTAATACATGATATTTGGTTTTTGG
Source organism: Lucilia sericata (assembly GCF_015586225.1). NCBI lineage: Eukaryota > Metazoa > Arthropoda > Insecta > Diptera > Calliphoridae > Lucilia > Lucilia sericata. The sequence goes on along the minus strand of NW_023996606.1, from coordinate 18,324 downwards.
CCAAAAATTGCAAAAAAAAATCAACAAAAAACATTGTTTTAACTAAAAGTTTTATATGTTTTTGACACACCACTACACTTATATGTTTTACTTACATACATATCCACATATTAGTCCTTCTGACCGGTCATTTCGAATTCAACTACCCTTGCGATTAGTTACGCTTTTTGTAGTATGCATGTATTTTATTTTTTGCTAAACTTATATAGATTTTTTTATTTTATTTAGCTACTGGCAGGAGTGATTGTAAGTACTTGTACGAGTATGTAGGAAAACTATTTTATAGCCATTAATCATTTTCATTGTTGTTCTTTATAAATATATGAAATATTTCAATATAATGGAATTGATTTAGCTTTTTCTTGCTTATATGTACATACTTTGTAAGGGGGAGTCGAATATTTTACAAGATATTTATTTTAGTTAAATGTTAGAGGCGTATTTGAGTTATTTGTTTAGATTCATGATTTTACAACATTAAACAAGTAGTATGTAGGAAAAAACTAAATTACTAGCAAAAAGCAGCTTCATATTATTTCTTCGATTTTAAATCAGACCATAGAGGTAGGAGTTGATAGTACAATGCTTAAATATAGAGCTAAAACGGACAATATGTATTAACCCATTCTGCGTGGTCTTTAATATTTAAAACAAGTAATACTTAAGGACAAATATTGTTAAGTGTTTCAAACATTAGCACATTCTACCGATTTTTGGATATATAGTAGTATATTAGACGTAGTTAAGAGATAAAAGGCCCAAATCGGAAGATCAGATCCTTATAAATTTATTGTTGGGAATTATGTTTATATAAAACTTATTTGTATCAAATTTCATCGTGATACTATGGACTTTTCATTTTCTGAAGGTGGTCTTTGTATAGGGGCTAGGGTTAATACTGTCCATTAAGAAAATGGACAGTATTATTTATAGCTATATCAAAAGAAATTGAGCCGATCGTTATAAAATTTATTGTCGTGAAACTTATTTGTGCCAAATTTCATCATGATACAAGTTATAAGGGAATTGTGGACATTCAAGTAATTTTCTGAGAGCGGCTTTGTATGAGGGCTAGGATCAAATACTGCCAGATCTTTACGAAAATCGCTAGAATTATTAAGACTTATATAAAACAAAGTTTTGCCAATTTCTGAAGAGATAGATCATTTAACATAATTATGATGTCAAAAGCCCTATTCGGGGGGTCCAGTTGTATGGGGGCTAGGTGAAATAATTGACCGATTTCAACTATCTTCAATTGCGTTTGTCCAAATTTCATCAAATTATCTCAAAATTTGCGACCTGTAGAGTGCGCACAAGGTTAACATGGACACACAGACAGACGGACACATGGACATAGCTTAATCGACTCAGGAAGTGATTCTACATCAATGTTTTTTATGTGTTATTGGTGTTTATAAGTGAATTTTGACCTTAAATTTATTTTCTGAAGGGGAGTTTGTATGAGGTGCGATCATTACAAAAATCGGCAGCGTCATTTGAACTTAAAAATTGCTCTCATTAGGGTCACCCCATAGGCTCCTTGTGGTTCTACCCAACGTTTCATTTTTCCAAGAGGCCTTATGCGATTCCTCCCCCTTTTCCAACCTTCGTTGCTTTGAATGGTTTTGCGTTCGTCAGGTTAACTATCTCTAGCTACCTTCCCTTTAAAGCTATTAAATTCGCTCTTTCGTTGCCGACTACTCCCGAGTGGCCTGGTAACCTGATGTAAACCTTATCTCTGGCAGAATATTCTATTAAAGTTTTCTTAGAATCCAAAACGGTTTTAGATTTAGCTTCGTCACCTGATATCGCCCTAATATGTTAAGTCCTATGACCACCATATTTATTCGAATCCAATTTACACATTCCGTTATTTCTCAGACATCTGCTTAGAATCCAGTATTATGATTATGTAAATGAGAGTATATTTCAGTTTCTGGGTCTTCATTATAGAAACCCCAGGCCCGCTTTGTCCACCAAGTTAGAGACATCCGTGTTTTAGCAGATTCCTAAGGGTATTTGCTCTAATCATTCGCTTGATCATGACATTCTATCTGGGATCAGTGTTTCAAAGTTCCCGACATATTTTGTCTGGTATGTCTGGTATGCAATCGGGCACGTCCGATGATTTAACAAGTAAGAATATTTACTGTAAAGAGTTGGTGTAGTTTGATAGCGCATTTTTTCCTGATAATAATGATAATGTTGATATGATTTTAACCTAGAGACTATACTTTTCACATCAGGTTTTAGAGATAAACTTTAAACAAGCTTTATTTTTGGCATTATTTGGATGCTCATCGACCTATAGTGCTGAGATGTTCATGATAACTTCGTCAGCCCAAATTATTTTTCGGAAAGAAATGAAAGCTTATGATCTTATGTTAATCGTTCCAAAATCGACAATATTATTGCTATTGGAAAGACTCTCTACTATGTGATCTTTTAAATTATTTTAGAGCTAGTTAAAGTGGTAATCTTAAAGTTTTGTACACCATAATTTTAACATTTTAACCCATTCCATTTGAATAACAGGTTTTGCTGGTTATATTTATTCGAAATTTATCGATTTATTAAATCGACAATATTATTGCTATTGGAAAGACTCTCTACTATGTGATCTTTTAAATTATTGCAGAGCCAGTTAAAGTGGTAATCTTAAAGTTTTGAACACCATAATTTTAACATTTTAACCCATTCCATTTCAATAACAGGTTTTGCAAATTATTTTTCGGAAAGAAATGAAAGCTTATGATCTTATGTTAATCTTTCCAAAATCGACAATATTATTGCTATTGGAAAGACTCTCTACTATGTGATCTTTTAAATTATTGCAGAGCCAGTTAAAGTGCTAATCTTTAAGTTTTGAAGACCATAAGTTTAACATTTTAACCCATTCCTTTTCAATAACAGGTTTTGCTGGTTATATTTAAACGAAATTTATCGATTTATTAAAACGTATCAAGTTTCATTTCTTTCTTTGTTAGTAAAAAGGAATTTATGTCATATTTAATAAAAAATTGCTCTTAAAAATTTGAATGACTTCTTTGTCTATCTATGTATGTATGTATGTATGTATTTTAATCATTTGACATGTCATAGTTGAATTGACATTTACAGCAAAATAAATAAGATAAAAATCATATAAAATTTTCAGACACATATGCAAACTTAAAAAACACAACTACACATGTGGTTGTCACAAAAAGGGATGCCCACACATACATACATATAAAAAAGAACATCCTGTAAAAAAATAATATAAAATATTAAAAGGAATAAGGTTTCGCTAGATTAATTTAAGGTCATGCATATTATAAAAATTACACATACTCACATACAACATTAGTATTCTTTCCTTCTTTTCCTGTATTATTAAGGGTGTAAGTAGGAAAAGCATAAAGTCATCAAATCTATTTAAAAACATGTAAAGTTAAATTGAGGATATGAGTGGTTGGAAATTTGTGGTAAATTATAAACATTTCATTTTTTTTCAGCATATTTATTTTAAAGCTCTTGCTGTTCCTTTTTAAATGCAAGGTTGTTGTAACACAACAGAATCAATTCTAACAAACAAACATTTGTTGAGTTTTTCTAATTAGTTTTAATTTCCTTATTAAAACATGTCACAATTACACATGTTAACAAAATTTATGTATGGGATTTGAACATTTTTGTAAGAAAAGTTGTTTGGAATAGTAAAGCCTTTTCTTTAAAAAAAAGCATCACATGTTAGTTTACTTCAAAATTAATTTGAGTTATTTATTAGAAAGTATTAATGTGAACAAAAGTTTGACGTTTTTGTGGTAAGGTTTGGGTTATGAAAAAAACTGATTTTTTAAAAAAAGAATTAAAATTTTAAGACGGAAATCTATCTTTTCACAAGAAAGACAAACATTTCTAAGTATATTGAATCCCGTTTCCTGGGGACGAATGTCGAAGTGCTTTACGTGAGTACCTGCCGTGTTGGCCTATCTCACGGTGGTCTTTTTCATCCACTGGGTAGCCTTAAGAACGGTCTACCATCGCCCCTTCAATCTTCAATGAAGAAATCAGGTGGCAATTTTTGTACATGGTTAAGCCGGTCCATGTACAAGCACTTTGCTGAAGTACTCGAACCCCGACAAGGAGAACATCATCTAAAGACTCACCCCAGTGCATTCCTGTACCTTATATGTCGCCCAACTACACTACTGAGATGGCTTCTGTTGGTTTAGCAACAGCACCTAGAGACGTGTTTGGTAGCCCGTAATACCCAAGATAATAAATCAGGATTCCTCTTCATGAACCGATCTGTAACAAAGGATGTAGGAATTTTCAAAGTCAACTGAACCCAATAATTGCCCCGACAAATAGTCGCGTAGCATGAATCAATATATCCTGTTGAGATGGCAACAGCACCGAGAAACTTCCACGAAGCGTAAAAAGGCATATATGGAGACTTTCCCAATCTTTCAGCAATTTATTGCATCAGTTCCATTCTCATGATCATAAAGATCCTTTTACGGAATGGCAAGCAACTACTGAACGCTAACCTGACAATTCCCCAGCATATACCGACTCCCTACTACACAACCGATAAGAAATACCGAACGGGTTCAGGAATCCAGTATATGCTGCTTTGTACACAGGCCAGTGTCATTTGAATAGAGAATTAGCCAACGCATTATATATAGGGTATATCAGCCCTTAAACTAACAATCTCTTCCCGCGAATTTGGTTTTAAACCACAGCCACTACGTGGATCCCGAAGGAACCTCAATTAACTGACCAGCCAGGACAAGTCCTTGTGGGCAATTGGCCACCCGTAGTACCAGATTATGTGGTTCTCTGGTTAGACCTCATTTTAAATCATACCAAGGACTAGCCGAGGAGTGAAGTGACATGACCAGTTTATAATCCCGGCAGACTAGAGGTATTGCTAGCACCTCTCTTCCCCCGGATTGCAATACACCAAGATGCGGTCTATCATCAAGGAAACATGCCCGGAGGCCCCCGTTTCCTGAGCAAGAGTATACCGGTGATAGACAGAGTAAAGTACTTGAATGTAATCCTTGACCGGAAATAAAAATGATAGGATCAACAACCATAGGCATGAAATGGGGTCTTAGTCCTATTATGGCACATTGGTATTATAAAAGTGTAATTACGCCAATTCTAGCCAATTTGGACAAAAAGTGTAATATCAAAGTGCTACAATGTGTACTGGAGACATTAGAAGGCTATACACAATAATCGGACGTGCCTGATCGCATACCAGACACAGAATATGTTAAAAACTAAGAAACGCTGATCCCAGATAGAATGTCTTGGTCAAACGGAACAATAGAGGAAATACTCTTAGGAATCCGTTGTTATACGGATGGCTCTAAATTAGGGGACAAAGTTGACCTGGAGTTCTATATTGAAGACCCAGAAAAAGAAATATACCACAACACAACACAATCTTCCAGGCAGAAATCCGAGCAATAACGGAATGCGTTAGTTGGATTAGAATAAATATGGCGCCCACAGGGTTTAACTTATTTACCCACAGCCAGAAGGCAATTACGGCGATATCAAATGATAGAGTTAAATCTAAGACCTTATTGGATTGTAAAAAGGCTCTAACCGAATATTCTCCAAGAGGAAAGGTTTACATCATATGGGTACCAGGCCAGTCGGGAGTAGTTGGCAAGGAAAGAACAAGAGGAAGGGAGCTAGAGGTAGTTAACCTGCCACTCGGGAGTTGTCGGCAACAAAAGAGCGAATGTAGTAGTTTTATAGGAAAAAGAGGCAGTTAACCTAACGAAAGCAAAACCATTTGACGCAAAAATATGGGTGAGATAAGGCCTCTTGGAATGATAAAACGGTTGATAGAACCACAAAGATCCTATGGGGTGACCCTAACGAGAGCAGGACGAGAAGCCTCCTTAAAATGAGCAAGCCTGAGGTTAGAATGATGTTATGTATTCTGAGTGGACCCATAGGATTACGGGCACAGCTAAACAAAACTGGTCGTATGTAGAGGGGACAGTGAAACTCTGGAGCACTTTCTCTGCAATTGGCTCCCAACACTGATTGGAAAATTCTTAGGAATTACCTCCAGAAAACTGAGTTTCTGAACATCGGACGATAATATATTTATTGAATACTATATAAAGTGTTTGTTTTTACCAACAAACATTTTCTAATGAAAAAGGCCCGGGGTATTTTTTTGGATTTGATGTAGAAATGCTTGCTCCGCACGACTTCTATTTGTTTCTATCGATGTGGAACGAAAGCAGCTTGATTCATTATTGGTCTCAAAAAATGAGCTGTTCATTCGGCGCGGAGCCCATAGGTTGCGTGAAAGATGGAAAAATATAATATCTAACAACGGTCAATATTGCGAGTAAATTTTTATTGTACAAATGATTCATTGGTCGGCTATCTCCTGGCCACCAATCCATTTACAAAACCGGGCAACTGCATATGAACTTAAAAACACCTCAGCTCCGATTATGTATCTTATTACGATACTGAATTATTCCCTAAATATAATTGTTCTAAATTATTTAGAATTTTATTGATAAATGAAAATGAAGGCTTTCACAACCCATGTTGCAAATCATGTTTCATGTAATCCACTTTCAAAGAAAACAATTTTGATAAATTAAATTTTTCAATCATAAATTTTACGCTTTATTTGAAATTTATATAGTTTCTTTTATTTTAAATTTTATTATGCAGGAACAGCAAAAAAAAACACACACAATAATTGAAAATTTGTTATTTTTCCTCGAAATTGTCGTCATTGTCGTTGTTTTGTGGGGCATTGTCGATTGTGTGTAAAACCGTAACTAAATAAATTTATAGTTGAAAATATAAAATATGTCGAGTGGGGTTACATGCAAGCACATATTTGGCTTATTGTTGTTGGTGTTGTTGTCCTGTTTGGGTCTATCAATGTTAAGCGACATCCTCTATATCATGACACATGACTTGCATGTCAATGGGTGCTAAGAGCTCAAAACTTTAACAATAATCTTTTACTACGCTAAACAACAACCCCCCACCTACCATACACAGACCACAACGCCTTTATGAAAGCCCATAGTTGTACATTGGTAAATAATAAAAAAAATATATGTATGTATGTATAGGACAAAACAACAATGTTGTTTTAAATTTTTGCAAAACTTTGCTGAAAATAAATGTGAGTTAGATTTTTTTTGGTTTGCCAAATTTTACGCAATGTCCTTTTTGGTCCTGCCTTCTTGTTGCTTGTGACTTTTCTTAACAGTCAACCAGAGTAGGTATGAAGCTACTAGGAGTTTGAGGCAAAAAAACACATAAATTATATGGAAATGTAAAAAAGGACAAAATATCAATATCCACTTTAGTTTACGCCAAAAGAATGTTAAATAACTAAATATTTTTATCAAACTTTGTAAGTTTGTATGTATGACTTGTACTTGCAATAGTGTTCGTTTCTGCCAAAAAGGAATATTTTGTTTTATTTCTTATTATTATGTGATTTTAGAACATGTTCAATTCATACTACTTATTCACACCCCTTGTATTTTGTTTGTAGTTTAAAATAAGTATTTACACTCGAAAAATATTTTATTGGTCCATACAATAAGCATAGCCTACTCCATAGACTAGTTCATAGACTAGTCTATAGACTAGCCAATACAAAAGACTAGTAAATGGTAGTCATATGGACTTATATATTGACTGTTGTCTACTTAATAGAGTTGTTCATAGACCAGAAAATAGACTTGTCATAGACTAGGCAATAGACTAGTCCATAGACTAGCAATAGAATATTTCACAGACCAGTCAATAGACTAGTCAATAGACTAGTCAATAGACTAGTCCATAAACTAGTCGTAGACTACTCGACGGACTAATCCATAGACTAGTTAAGAGAATAGTCCATAGACTAGTTAATAAACTAGTTCGTAGACTACTTAATATACTAGTTCATAGGCTAGTAAATAGACCATAGACTAGTCAATAGCCTAGTCCATAAACTATTCAATAGTCTGAACCACAGAATAGTCAATAGTCTGGTCCACAAACTAGTCAATAGTCTAGTCCACAGATTGGTCAATTGACTAGTTAATAGGCAAGTTCATAGGAAAGTCAATAGAATAGTTCATAGACTAGTCAATAGACTAGTCCATAGACTAGTCTCATAGACTAGTCCATAGATTAGTCAATAGATTAGTCAATAGACTAGTCAATAAACTACTCAATATTATAGTCCACAGATTGGTCAATGGACTAGTCTACAGAATAGTCAATAGACTAGTCCATAGGCTAGTCTGTAGAGTAGTTTATAGACTAGTCCATAGACTAGTCCACAGACTAGTCCACAGACTAGTTAATAAACTAGTCCATATACTAGTTAATATATTAGTCCATAGACTAGTCCTTTGACTTGTCTATTGACTAGTCCATAGACTTTTCAATAGACTGGTCCACAGACTAGTCAATAGTCTAGTCCATAGATTTGTCAATTGACTAGTTTATAGGAGGTCAATAGAATAGTCCATAGACTAGTCAATAGAATAGTCCATAGACTAGCCCATAGACTATGCAATAGTCTAGTCCACATATGAGTCAATAGACTGGTCCACAGTCTAGTCAATAGACTAGTCCGTAGAGTAGTTTATAGGTTAGTTCGTAGAATAGTTTATAGACTAGTCGATAGAATAGTCGATAGAATAGTCCATAGATTAGTTATAGACTAGTCAATAGACTTGTCCATAAGCTAGTCCATAGACTAGTCCATACACTTGTCCTTAGACTTGTCTGTAGAGTAGTCCATAGACTAGTGTAGTTAATAGAATAAAACATAGACTAGTCTTATCTCAGACACAAACTATTACTTTTAACCTTTCTATGATTCAAATTTTCTTCCAGTGTATTCTAACAATATGCTCGATACAAAATCTTGGTCTATAAACTTTAAAATTTATTTCTTTATTTCTATTTTGTATCAAAAAAATTTGTTTCAATATTGTTTTTTGTAGTTGTTGTCATGCTAGAAAACAAATGAAATTTTGTTTCAACATATTGTGTGTTTAGTTTTGTTAGTTTGTTGTTGTTGTTCCTCCATTATACTGTTGAAATAAAAATAACATGCAACATTTGTTGTTTTTGGATAAAAAAAAAAATCTCTTACAATGAGAATTTCGAGCAACACAACTTGCAATTGTAGAAAAATCTTGTTTTGAATTTTAAGTATTTTTTTTCTTATATTTTATTTAAAAAATGATAAAGAAGTGTTTTGTTATTTTGCACATAGTTTACGCTTTTGTAGTTTTACGCAAATTAGCTATAGAAATTGCAATAAAAAAGTGTTTGAACGCGTAACAAAAATATGTTTTAAATTAATAACTTTATTTTAAAAGTTAGATGAAAGGGCGTTTTGCGAAAAAGTTTTGTTATAAACGGAAATAAAATTTATGATGCTAGATTTAAAATATTTGATTTATTTGTTGTTTGTGATAGTAATTGAATACGTTTTGTGTTGTGGTCTTCTACAAACTTTGCTATTATTTATATATGCGGCCAAACCTTCTAGAAATTTATTGCTCTAGTTTTGCACCAGTTTTCTAGGGGAGCCAAATACTTCGGAGTATCTTGTTTTCCAAATATAGGAGATATTTGGAAAACAAATTGTGCTGTTTTATTATCTTAAAATTCTAGTCTTAGGCTAGTCCAGGGACTATTCTATATTGCATATCTGCCCTTTATATATTTATCAAACCTCATTTGGCACAGAATTATGGTCGCATGGGCAATTTCGTGTCAAGTTAACCAACTCAAAAAATGGATTTGAATTATTTATTGTATTTGTATTATTACCCAGCAAAATCTTTGCTTACAATGATTACCATTAAGTACTTTATTAATGACTTACTATGTATGTAAAGTCTAAAAAAATCAAAATAAAGAAACAAACAAACATAAAACAGTTACTTTCAACCCCAGTCTGTGTCCACTTTTATTTTTAGTTAGTTAGTTAGTTAGTTAGTTAGTTAATTAGTTAGTTAATTAGTTAGTTAGTTAGTTAGTTAGTTAGTTAGTTAGTAGTTAGTTAGTTGTTAGTTAGTTAGTTAGTTAGTTAGTGAGTGAGTTAGTTAGTTAGTTAGTAGTTAGTTAGTTAGTAGTTAGTTAGTTAGTTAGTTAGTTAGTTAGTTAGTTAGTTAGTTAGTTAGTTAGTAGTTAGTTAGTAGTAGTTAGTTAGTAGTTAGTTAGTTAGTTAGTTAGTTAGTTTAGTTAGTTAGTTAGTTAGTTAGTTAGTTAGTTAGTTAGTTAGTTAGTTAGTTAGTAGTTAGTTAGTTAGTTAGTTAGTTAGTTAGTTAGTTAGTTAGTTAGTTAGTTAGTTAGTTAGTTAGTTAGTAGTTAGTTAGTTAGTTAGTTAGTTAGTTAGTTAGTTAGTTAGTTAGTTAGTAGTTAGTTAGTTAGTTAGTTAGTTAGTTAGTTAGTAGTTAGTTAGTTAGTTAGTTAGTTAGTTAGTTAGTTAGTTAGTTAGTTAGTTAGTTAGTTAGTTAGTTAGTTAGTTAGTTAGTTAGTTAGTTAGTTAGTTAGTTAGTTAGTTAGTTAGTTAGTTAGTTAGTTAGTTAGTTAGTTAGTTAGTTAGTTAGTTAGTTAGTTAGTTAGTTAGTTAGTTAGTTAGTTAGTTAGTTAGTTAGTTAGTTAGTTAGTTAGTTAGTTAGTTAGTTAGTTAGTTAGTTAGTTAGTTAGTTAGTTAGTTAGTTAGTTAGTTAGTTAGTTAGTTAGTTAGTTAGTTAGTTAGTTAGTTAGTTAGTTAGTTAGTTAGTTAGTTAGTTAGTTAGTTAGTTAGTTAGTTAGTTAGTTAGTAGTTAGTTAGTTAGTTAGTTAGTTAGTTAGTTAGTTAGTTAGTTAGTTAGTTAGTTAGTTAGTTAGTTAGTTAGTAGTTAGTTAGTTAGTTAGTTAGTTAGTTAGTTAGTTAGTTAGTTAGTTAGTTAGTTAGTTAGTTAGTAGTTAGTTAGTTAGTTAGTTAGTTAGTTAGTTAGTTAGTTAGTTAGTTAGTAGTTAGTTAGTTAGTTAGTTAGTTAGTTAGTTAGTTAGTTAGTTAGTTAGTTAGTTAGTTAGTTAGTTAGTTAGTTAGTTAGTTAGTTAGTTAGTTAGTTAGTTAGTTAGTTAGTTAGTTAGTTAGTTAGTTAGTTAGTTAGTTAGTTAGTTAGTTAGTTAGTTAGTTAGTTGAATGCCAAATTTTATCCCTCTGTAACTCAGAAAGTTCTTGGCCCATCTTGTCTGAAAAATGTGCTTACTATCTAATAGGAAACCATTGTTTCAATTTTCATTACGATTGGAAGATATCGGGTCCACAGTTTACTTATGCAACTGCAAGCGATCGACATCTGATAAGCTCAACCCAATACCTTTTATTTAACCGGTATGCATAATGTTTTTTTTCCAATAAACTACAAAATAACAAGCTTTCTTCTCCATACATTTATCAAAAATGTAAGTCCCCACAAAGTATGCTTTACACAATAAGCCAGTAAATATGCCACATTTTTTAAACATATTTCCTTACTTACAAAAAGAAGAAAAACGATATACATATGACAGCTTTTGTCTTTGACAAATACTCCCCAAAGAGGCCACATTTAAAAGCCCCCATAAAAAAGAGGAAAAAAATTACACTCCATGTTCCCCCAACACTTTGACAAGGCTTGTCAATTTCATTTGCAGCTAGTAGCACGTACATAACGATGACTACTTGCTAAAATTACATTTGCACATTTTTGGTTCAACTTTTTTTTCAAACACTTACCGTATTACAGAGGTAAAAAAAACGACTCCCCTAACAAAGGGAAAAGTAAAAAAAAACAGTATGCTTGTAAATATGGCATGTACTTAAAATTTCTAAATCTAACACATTACACACTTAAATGTATTTATTTCATTTTCCTGTTTTTTGCATTTGTTGGTATTTTTTTGTGGCATTTTTATTTGGTAGTGATTTGCCCTCGAGAGTGCTTAAAGGAAAATTTAACAAATTACCACCTACTTGCGGTTTATTTGATTTTTTTTTCTCATCATCAACATTTGTGAATTGTGATTTTTATTTCCGCCGTATTTGACATTTGTAAGTAGTCGATTTTTTTTTGTGCGTTTGTCTGTTATGTTGGGCATATATTAGTGGATTTACGTGTAGCAAATCATTTAAGAATTTAATGGGTTTGAGTTGTAAGCAGTTATATGTATATGTATAGTTGGTGCGAGTAGTATTTATATTGGGAATTAAATATGCACCCTCTTTGTAAAGTTACTTTACATTTGGTGAGAAGTGTTAAACGTTGATTCAATGTTTTATTTAGAGTTTATTTTTGCCTAAGTAAATGTTATTGTGTTATTTTAAATAGACGGAAGATAAGAAGTTTCTAAGCGCAATAGCTGGATAAAAAAATATTTTGATCTTTATAATTTCCTTTAAGAATAGGGTGTCAAATTAAATATTGTATCGCTTAATGCTATATATTATTTTAACTGTCTTCAAAATATGTTTTAACTATAGTCACTCTATGATTGGGGAATTTTAAATGTCCTTCCTAAACCTTTGCCTCATTCCAAAGTCATTTTTATACAAATCGTGCGATAGAGTATATTTAGGATTTATAAATTTTAGAGTAGCTATCCAAATGATCAGAAAATCAATTTCTTGGTTATCGCTAACAAGATATTTGGACCTAAGTAGTGCATGTCTGGTATTGTCCAATTCCAGTATACATAGATGCCATGTGGCAAGAAGTCGAAAGTACGAGAACACCTGCTTTGACGGTCTAATTTCACGGTGGTCATTTTCATTCACATGGCGAGCTTTTTTGACGACCCATCACCGCCCTTTATGTATCTTATACGCCGGTGACAGGTTTTGTACATGTTTCCGCCTGTCCACGTATAAGCACTTTGCTCAAGTACTCGATCTAATCTCTGACCATTGCAGTCCCGTTGCTTAACTTATGAGATGAAAAACATCACTTTACAACCACGGAGATGGGATTGTCTCGGCAGACAGACTGTGGTAAATCTGGTATGACAGTGTAAACCCTGAACATACCAGGATAATGTTTTTTTTTTTTGTATCTATAAGATACCTTTCATCCAACAGCATTCAATCCATTACACTTCTCATTCATCCGTCACACTCATTGAGAAAAACATCCGATACACTCACTTCAAGTATACGGATCCCGTATCATATACACTTGACATCACCTTTTTTCCTACGCTTAGCCCCACAGTCAATCCTCTCAGCAATATCACTTATCCCGGATTCTCTTGCCACAAGTTTGGTTTTAAACCACAGCCACCACATGTACCCCGAAGGATCTTCTCAAATAACTAGGACAAGAAAAAGTCCGAAACTCTGCCCGTGGGCTACCGGTTCATCTGGTCCGACCCCATGTCAAATCATTTCTATCTAAAGAACGATAATACATTTGATAATCATTAGTTTATAGTCCCGGCAGAATAGAGGTATTGGTAGGATTGCAATAACATCACGATGGGCGTTTCCTCAAGGTAACATGCCCCCGGGGGATGATGTCATGTGACAAGAATGTCAAAGTACTTTATTATTTCACGGTGGTCTTTTTCATCAACTATGTAGACTTGAGAAAGGTCTACCACGCGCCCCTAAATCCTTCTATGAAGAAATCAGGTGGCAGTTTTTGTACATGGCTGTGCCGGTCCTTGTACAAGCACTTTGTTGAAGTACTTGAGCTGTCTAATCTCTTGCCATAGTAGCCCCGTTGCGGAATGACAGGCAGCATGGTATCAATCACAATGTACACCCCGACAAGGAAAATCAATCACTGATCTAATATCAATATAAGGGGCGACCCCAACTCTCTTTGAACACTTTGTATTGGCTTTTATATAGCCAGTTGGACTAAGACCTGGTTCTCCTGCAGGTCCCAACATCGATATACTTTGGTCCTATTCTCTGTGTGATATTCCCATTTCAGTATCCGTTTAAGAATTGCCCCCAGATACACGTTTCTTTGTCATCCTAGGCTCTGAGTTTGAATCCTCACTAGTATTAAGAGGCTTGCTTAGAGGTCCTTCTGAGTACAACCTTATTTTTTACCTCTACATTGGCATTCTAAGCACTTTGGCGCAGTTGTCTTTTGCTCAAGATTGTGATGCCACATGACTCACGAGCAAGCCAACACTATCTTATTCGAAATATCCGAACGTCTATGCGTAAAAACGATCTCAGGTGTACTTATGTATTAGCTCATATGTATGAGATTTAATAAACCTTCTAATGTTAGTGTCTACTCAATGTAGTAAGTCCTTAATCAATTTCCGTTACAAATAGTGTTCGTAAAAAAACTAAAATAAAGAAAATTTATTGATGGTCATTGTATGGGAAAAAAACACTAGTACATAGTTTATGTTTCTTCTTCCCCTCAACACACTTTCCTCACATTATTGTCAATCGTAGTTATTATTTTCTTTTTTTGCAAAAAATAAAAGGAAGACAAAACATAAAACTACTATATAAATGGACTTCAGGTGTTATTGCCGTTTTTTATCTTTGATTGTTGAGAGTTTGTTTTACTGCTGTTAAAAAGGGACATCGTTTAAGACGAACAATGGTCACTTTTAATTTATATGAATTGACTTTTTGTCTGCCTACGACAGTAACAGGAATGTCAGAATTTGTCCGTTTAGCAGTTTTTTTCCGTTTGTTCTTTCGTTTTATCTTATGTATGTAAGTGAAAGATGATATTTCAGTTGATTTGTTATTACATTTACATATAGAATACATATGGAATATATCAATACTCGTAACATTTAAGTGCATGTGTCATACTTATACCCACTTATGTTCTTGAGGTTCCTTTCTGTTATGTAAATTATTCAATTTTTATAGAAAATTTTAGCTCAATAGTAAATTGAAAGCGCAATAATTTGGCCAATAAAATTAAGTTAATTTTACTAACATTAAATTGTTTCTAATAAATTGGTATAAACAAATATCTGGGCACTTTATTTAGTGTATTAAGTAATATTAAAAGGTTTAATCTCTTCAAACCGGATTTTTCAGGAATTAAATATTCACTTTCATTAATTTTACTTATTATTCTTTTAACACAAATGTTGTTTCCAAAAAAAAAAAAAAAAAAATAATTGTTACGATTTTAAAATGATGTATGATGATGACTGGTTTAAATGCTATTGATGTTAATGTGGTTTGAATGAAGAATTAAATAAAATTTTGATTAAGAATGGAAGGTTATGAAAACGTTTTCTAGGTATTTGACAAAAGAAGGAGTTATCGTATATTAACGAACAATATTCATATTCAATCATGTCAAGTGATCCACCTAAAAAAATCGATTTACACGAAATTTGCACCAAGGTTAGTACTATTGGATAGTAACCCAGACACAATTTCAGCTCTATCGGTTAAGAACTGCCGTACTTAGAGGGGGTCAAAGTTGGATATTTCGGTCATACAGGGGTTTATTTAAATGAGTGTAACTTTTCACCAATTGGTTCTAGCAAAAATTGTTCAAAGGAGTTCAGAGCTCTTAAAGGAAATTGTCTAAGTTTTCTTTTTATACCCACCATAAACACATCAAAATATTGGACATAGACCCCCAAAAGTATATATATACTGGGTCCTTATTAAATACTATGATCTAGCCATGTCCGTCCGTCTGTATGTCTGTCTGTTGAAAACACGATGTATGGATAGCCCCCATACAAGTGGACCCCCGAAAAGCAGCCTTTACGAGCATATATGTTTTAAAAGTGTAACTATAGCGATGAAATTCAACATAAATAGGTTTCATATGAGCCAAAAACTGCCAAATTTTATGAGGATTGGTCCATAATTGACCCTACCCCCCATACAAGGTCCCCTTCAGAAAATGACTTTAACGCTCATTACTCTATTAAAAATACGACTATAGCAATGAAATTTGACATAAGTAAGTGTTTTACTAGCCAAAATCTCTCTACCACATTTCAGTGGATCGGAACCATAATTGACCCTACCCCCCACATAAGATCCCCATCAGAAAATTACTTTTACGCTCATTACTGGCTTAAAAATACGAGTATAGTGATGAAATTTGACACAAGTAAGTTACTTTCAAGCCAAAACCTCTCTACCAAATTTTATGTGGATCGGTCCATAATTGACCCTACCCCCCATACAAGGTCCCCTTCAGAAAATGACTTTAACGCTCATTACTGTCTTAAAAATACGACTATAGCAATGAAATTTGACATAAGTAAGTGTTTTACTAGCCAAAATCTCTCTACCACATTTCAGTGGATCGGAACCATAATTGACCCTACCCCCCACATAAGATCCCCATCAGAAAATTACTTTTACGCTCATTACTGGCTTAAAAATACGAGTATAGTGATGAAATTTGACACAAGTAAGTTACTTTCAAGCAAAACCTCTCTACCAAATTTTATGAGGATCGGTCCATAATTGACCCTACCCCCCATACAAGGTCCCCTTCAGAAAATGACTAACGCTCATTACTCTATTAAAAATACGACTGTAGCAATGAAATTTGACATAAGTAAGCGTCTTACTAGCCAAAATCTATCTACCACATTTCAGTGGATCGGAACCATAATTGACCCTACCCTCCACATAAGATCCCCATCAGAAAATTACTTTTACGCTCATTACTGGCTTAAAAATACTAGTATAGTGATGAAATTTGACACAAGTAAGTTACTTTCAAGCCAAAACCTCTCTACCAAATTTTATGTGGATCGGTCCATAATTGACCCTACCCCCCATACAAGGTCCCCTTCAGAAAATGACTTTAACGCTCATTACTCTATTAAAAATACGACTATAGAAATGAAATTTGACATAAGTAAGTGTTTTACTAGCCAAAATCTCTCTACCACATTTTATGTGGATCAGTTCATATTTGACCCTACCACCCATATAATATCCCCATCTGAAAATGTCTTTAACGCTCATTACTACCTTAAAAATACGAGTATAGTGATGAAATTTGACATAAATAAGTTACTTTCAAGCCAAAACCTCTCTACCAAATTTTTTGTGGATCGGTCCATAAAAATGGTTCTCCTACATATCGTCCAGCACCGATGTGCTTTGTTGATCCTATTCTCTATGTGGTGTCTCCATTTTAATATCCGGTCAAAGATTACACCTAAGTACTTAACTGGGATAATCCGGTCCTGCAGCTTTTTATGAACAAAAATCGTTTTAAATTTTGGGAGGTTCGGTCCATAATTGACCTCAGCCCCGTATAAGGGCGCCATTAACGCTCATTACTAGCATTAAAAAATTACTTTAACGCTCATCTATGGCTCAAAAGTTCTTCCAAATTACAGTAGTTTTATAGGAACTGAAATTTTTCAACTGAATTTGATGAGGATCGGTAGCCTTCAGAAAATTACTTTAAAACTGATGACTGAATTAAAGATACGAGTACATTATTGTATAAATCGATGAGGATATGTCCATAATTGACTCTACCCTCCATACAAACACTCTTACAATAAAAAAGTTTATGATTATAAAAATTGGACCAAAAAAAATTATATTTTTACACGGTCCATACTTAAGCCCTTATTAAAGGCCCTCTTCCAAATATTACCCTGATGTTCATATTAATATCGACATATGTATGATGATAAAATTCAACATAGATTTAATAAATGAGAAAATTGCTTTGATCAAAGTTTATTTATAAGGATGATTTGATGGTGGGTATATAAGATTCGGCATGGCCGAATATAACACTCTTAATTGTTTTTTAAATTTAAAATTTTTAAAAATTTCCCAGTTCATTAACGTGTCTCAGAGCACTTCAATAGAAAATGTGTCAAAAAAAATTAACTTAGGAAATATTATAAAAAATATTGATTTTTGACACGTCAGTTTTAAAATACCATTTTCAGTTTATTGTTTGTTTAAAAGGACAGAGGCAAAAGGAAATATACACGCCTGGTACCAAATTGACACCAAAGAGTTTATAATTTTTCAATAACATCCGTTGTCAAAGTATATACATACGTACGACAACACTATGTAATGCTGACAACGCAACGTTGTTAACATTGCAACAATTCGTTGTCGAAATCTAAATTTTATATACATCCGTTGTCTAAATGTTAACAGGCGTGATAGTGAGCTCACTATTTGCAACGGATTGTTTGTAGGAATATAAGATTCGGTATAGATCAATACAATATTCTTACTTATTAAAAATGCAAAATCATTTAATTAAATAATTAGTAGTGCATATAACTTAATTAATATCACTGAATACTTGTTTAATTTTTGTT
>NW_023996605.1:0-37306 GCF_015586225.1 Lucilia sericata | reverse complement strand
TTATTTTCCCATGTTTAAAAAAGGCGGTAATTTGAGGTTCCGATATGGTTGTGAAAACTTTGACAGTTTTCATGCTATGACAGTCATTTATGCATCAGTTTAGAGCATTATGATTGCACTTTAATTTGGATATCATTTGTGGCATAATGTGTTCGTCTAAAAAATGGTCAATTTGATGGATCGGTTAGAATTATTGTTCTATGTTTATAAACGCGGTAATTGAGGTTCAGGTTCCGATATGGTTGCAAATAACTTTGACAGTTTTCATGCTAGGGCAATAGTTATGCATCATTTTAAAGCATTACAGTTGCTCTTTATTTTGGTGTATAATTTGTGGCATAATGAAATTTTACAAAGTTGGATAGATCGGTATATTATTGGTACAGGTTTAAAAATGCGGTAATTCAAGGCTCCGATATGGTTGCAAATAACTTTTATAGTTTTCATGTTATAACAGTCGTTTATATATCTTTTTATTGCATTATAGTTGCCATTTGATTTGGTATATAATTTATTGCATAATATATTTTTAGAAAATTGCCAATTGGATAGATCGGTAGAATATTTTCACAGCTTTAAAAAGGCGGGTAATTTGAGGTTCCGATATGGTTGCAAATAACATTGACAGTTTTCACGCTATATGACAGCCATTTATGCATCATTTTAAAGCATTATGATTGCACTTTAATTTGGTATATCATTGTGGCATAATGTGTTCGTCTAAAAAATGGTCAATTGATGGATCGGATAGAATATTGTTCTATGTTTAAAAAACGCGGTAATTTGAGGTTCCGATATGGTTGCAACTAACTTTGACAGTTTTCATGCTAGGGCAATAGTTTATGCATCATTTTAAAGCTATTACAGTTGCACTTTATTTTGGTGTATAATTTGTGGCATAATGAATTTTTACAAACATTGGATAGATCGGTATATTTATTGGGTACAGGTTCAAAATGCGGTAATTAAGGCTCCGATATGGTTGCAAATAACTTTTATAGTTTTCATGTTATAACAGTCGTTTATATATCTTTTTATTGCATTATAGTTGCCATTTGCTTTGGTATATAATTTATTCCATAATATATTTTTGGAAATGGCCAATTGGATAGATCGGTAGAATTATTTTCACAGCTTTAAAACGCGGGTAGTTTGAGGTTCCGATATGGCTGCAGATAACATTGACAGTTTCACGCTATGACAGTCATTAATGCATCATTTTAAAGCATTATGATTGCACTTTTAATATGGTATATCATTTGTAGCATGGGCAATAGTTTACGCATCATCTTAAAGCATTACAGTTGCACTTTATTTTGGTGTATAATTTGTGGCATAATGAATTTTTACAAAAGTTGAATAGATCGGTTATATTTATTGGTACAGGTTTAAAAATGCGGTAATTTAAGGCCCGATATGGTGCAAATAACTTTTATAGTTTTCATGTTATAACAGTCGTTTATACATCTTTTTATTGCATTTTAGTTGCCATTTGTTTTGGTATATAATTTATTGCATAATGTATTTTTAGAAGATGGCCAAT
Organism: Lucilia sericata; assembly: GCF_015586225.1. Lineage (NCBI taxonomy): Eukaryota > Metazoa > Arthropoda > Insecta > Diptera > Calliphoridae > Lucilia > Lucilia sericata. The sequence continues at coordinate 35,763 of NW_023996605.1, read as the reverse complement.
TGGATAGATCGATAGAATTATTTCCCAGGTTTAAAAAGGCGGTAATTTGAGGTTCCGATATGGTTTTGAATTACTTTGACAGTTTTTCATGCTATGACAGTCATTTATGCATCAGTTTAGAGCATTATGATTGTACTTTAATTTGGTATATCATTTGTGGCATAATGTGTTCGTCTAAAAAATGGTCAATTTGATGGATCGGTAGGAATTATTGTTCTATGTTTAAAACGCGGTAATTTGAGGTTCCGATATGGTTGCAAATAACTTGACAGTTTTATGCTAGGGCATTAGTTTACGCATCATTTTAAAGCATTACAGTTGCACTTTATTTGGTGTATAATTTGTGGCATAATGAATTTTTACAAAAATTGGATAGATCGGTATATTTATTGGTACATGTTCAAAAATGCGGTAATTAAGGCTCCGATATGGTTGCAAATAACTTTATAGTTTTCATCTTATAACAGTCGTTTATATATCTTTTATTGCATTATAGTTGCCATTTGCTTTGGTATATAATTTATTCCATAATATATTTTTGGAAAATGGCCAATGGATAGATCGATAGAATTATTTTCACAGCTTTAAAAAACGCGGTAATTTGAGGTTCCGATATGGCTGCAAATAACATTGACAGTTTTCACGCTATGACAGTCATTTATGCATCATTTTAAAGCATTATGATTGCACTTTAATATGGTATATCATTTGTAGCATAATGTGTATTTTTACAAATTGGTCAATTTGATAGATCGGTAGAATTATTGTTCTATGTTTAATAAACGCAGTAATCTGAGGTTCCGATATGGTTGCAATTAACTTTGGCAGTTTTCGTGCTAGGACAGTCGTTTATGCACCATTTAAAGCATTAAAATTGCCATTTGTTTTGGTATATAATTTATTGCATAATGTATTTTTAGAAAATGGCTAATTGGATAGATCGGTAGAATTATTTTCCCAGGTTTAAAAAGGCGGTAATTTGAGGTTCCGATATGGTTGTGAATAACTTTGACAGTTTTCATGCTATGACAGTCATTTATGCATCATTTTAAAGCATTATGATTGCACTTTAATTTGGTATATCATTTGTGGCACAATGTGTTCGTCTAAAAAATGGTCAATTTGAAGGATCGGTAGAATTATTGTTCTATGTTTAAAAACGCGGTAATTTGAGGTTCCGATATGGTTGCAAATAACTTTGACAGTTTTCATGCTACGGCAATAGTTTATGCATCATTTTAAAGCATTACAGTTGCACTTTATTTTGGTGTATAATTTGTGGCATAATGAATTTTTACAAAAGTTGGATATATCGGTATATTTATTGGTACAGGTTTAAAAATGCGGTAATTCAAGGCTCCGATATGGTTGCAAATAACTTTTATAGTTTTCATGTTATAACAGTCGTTTATATATCTTTTTATTGCATTATAGTTGCCATTTGCTTTGGTGTATAATTTATTGCATAATGTATTTTTAGAAAATGGCCAATTGGATAGATCGATAGAATTATTTTCCCAGGTTTAAAAAAGCGGTAATTTGAGGTTCCGATATGGTTGTGAATAACTTTGACAGTTTTCATGCTATGACAGTCATTTATGCATCATTTTAAAGCATTATGATTGCACTTTAATTTGATATATCATTTGTGGCATAATGTGTTCATCTAAAAAATGGTCAATTTGATGGATCGGTAGAATTATTGTTCTATGTTTAAAAACGCTGTAATTTGAGGTTCCGATATGGTTGCAATTAACTTTGGCAGTTTTCGCGCTAGGACAGTCGTTTATGCACCATTTTAAAGCATTAAAATTGCCATTTGTTTTGGTATATAATTATTGCATAATGTATTTTTAGAAAATGGCCAATTGGATAGATCGGTAGAATTATTTTTCCAGGTTTAAAAAGGCGGTAATTTGAGGTTCCGATATGGTTGTGAATAACTTTGACAGTTTTCATGCTATGACAGTCATTTATGCATCATTTTAAAGCATTATGATTGCACTTTAATTTGATATATCATTTGTGGCATAATGTGTTCATCTAAAAAATGGTCAATTTGATAGATCGGTAGAATTATTGTTCTATATTTAAAAATGCTGTAATTTGAGGTTCCGATATGGTTGCAAATAACATTGACAGTTTTCATGCTATGACAGTCATTATGCATCATTTTAATATGGTATATCATTTGTAGCATAATATGGTATATCATTTGTAGCATAATGTGTGTTTTTACAAATTGGTCAATTTGATAGATCGGTAGATATATTGTTCTATGTTTAATAAAAGCAGTAATCTGAGGTTCCGATATGGTTGCAATTAACTTTGACAGTTTTCGCGCTAGGACAGTCGTTTATGCACCATTTTAAAGCATTAAAATTGCCATTTGTTTTGGTATATAATTTATTGCATAATGTATTTTTAGAAAACGGCCAATTAGATAAATCGGTAGAATTATTTTCCCAGGTTTAAAAACGCGGTAATTTGAGGTTCCGATATGGTTTTGACAGTTTGACAGTTTTCATGCTATGACAGTCATTTATGCATCAGTTTAGAGCATTATGATTGCACTTTAATTTGGTATATCATTTGTGGCATAATGTGTTCGTCTAAAAAATGGTCAATTTGATGGATCGGTAGAATTATTGTTCTATGTTTAAAAACGCGGTAATTTGAGGTTCCGATATGGTTGCAAATAACTTTGACAGTTTTCATGCTAGGGCAATAGTTTATGCATCATTTTAAAGCATTACAGTTGCACTTTATTTTGGTGTATAATTTGTGGCTTAATGAAATTTTACAAAAGTTGGATAGATCGGTATATTTATCGGTACAGGTTCAAAAATGCGGTAATTCAAGGCTCCGATATGGTTGCAAATAACTTTTATAGTTTTCATGTTATAACAGTCGTTTATATATCTTTTTATTGCATTATAGTTGCCATTTGTTTTGGTATATAATTTATTGCATAATGTATTTTTAGAAAATGGCCAATTGGATAGATCGGTAGAATTTTATGCTTCATTTTAAAGCATTATGATTGCACTTTAATATGGTATATAATTTGTAGCATAATGTGTGTTTTTACTAATTAGTGAATTTGATAGATCGGTAGAATTATTGTTCTATGTTTAATAAACGCGGTAATCTGAGGTTCCGATATGGCTGCAATTAACTTTGGCAGTTTTCGTGCTAGGACAGTCATTTATGCACCATTTTAAAGCTTTAAAAAGGCGGTAATTTGAGGTTCCGATATGGTTGCAAATAACATTGACAGTTTTCATGCTATGACAGTCATTTATGCTTCATTTTAAAGCGTTATGATTGCACTTTAATATTGTATATAATTTGTAGCATAATGTGTGTTTTTACTAATTGGTGAATTTGATAGATCGGTAGAATTATTGTTCTATGTTAAATAAACGCGGTAATCTGAGATTCCGATATGGCTGCAATTAACTTTGGCAGTTTTCGTGCTAGGACAGTCGTTTATGCACCATTTTAAAGCATTAAAATTGCCATTTGTTTTGGTACATAATTTATTGCATAATGTATTTTTAGAAAATGGCCAATTGGATAGATCGGTAGAATTATTTTCACAGCTTTAAAAGGGCGGTAATTTGAGGTTCCGATATGGTTGCAAATAACTTTGACAGTTTTCATGCTAGGGCAATAGTTTATGCATCATTTTAAAGCATTACAGTTGCACTTTATTTTGGTGTATAATTTGTGCCATAATGAATTTTTACAAAAGTTGGATAGATCGGTATATTTATTGGTACAGGTTTAAAAATGCGGTAATTCAAGGCTCCGATATGGTTGCAAATAACTTTTATAGTTTTCATGTTATAACAGTCGTTTATATATCTTTTTATTGCATTTTAGTTGCCATTTGTTTTGGTATATAATTTATTGCATAATGTATTTTTAGAAGATGGCCAATTGGATAGATCGATAGAATTCTTTTCCCAGGTTTAAAAAGGCGGTAATTTGAGGTTCCGATATGGTTGTGAATTACTTTGACAGTTTTCATGCTATGACAGTCATTTATGCATCTGTTTAGAGCATTATGATTGCACTTTAATTTGGTATATAATTTGTGGCGTAATGTGTTCGTCTAAAAAATGGTCAATTTGATGGATCGGTAGAATTATTGTTCTATGTTTAAAAACGCGGTAATTTGAGGTTCCGATATGGTTGCAAATAACTTTGACAGTTTTCATGCTAGGACATTAGTTTACGCTTCATTTTAAAGCATTACAGTTGCACTTTATTTTGGTGTATAATTTGTGGCATAATGAATTTTTACAAAAATTGGATAGGTATATTTATTGGTACAGGTTCAAAAATGCGGTAATTTAAGGCTCCGATATGGTTGCAAATAACTTTTATAGTTTTCATGTTATAACAGTCGTTTATATATCTTTTTATTGCATTATAGTTGCCATTTGCTTTGGTATATAATTTATTCCATAATATATTTTTGGAAAATGGCCAATTGGATAGATCGGTAGAATTATTTTCACAGCTTTAGAAACGCGGTAGTTTGAGGTTCCGATATGGCTGCAAATAACATTGACAGTTTTCACGCTATGACAGTCATTTATGCATCATTTTAAAGCATTATGATTGCACTTTAATATGGTATATCATTTGTAGCATAATGTGTATTTTTACAAATTGGTCAATTTGATAGATCGGTAGAATTATTGTTCTATGTTTAATAAACGCAGTAATCTGAGGTTCCGATATGGTTGCAATTAACTTTGGCAGCTTTTCGTGCTAGGACAGTCATTTATGCATCATTTTAAAGCATTATGATTGCACTTAATATGGTATATAATTTGTAGCATAGTGTGTGTTTTTTACAAATTGGTCAATTTGATAGATCGGTAGAATTATTGTTCTATGTTTAATAAAAGCAGTAATCTGAGGTTCCGATATGGTTGCAATTAACTTTGGCAGTTTTCGTGCTAGGACAGTCGTTTATGCATCATTTTAAAGCATTAAAATTGCCATTTGTTTTGGTATATAATTTATTGCATAATGTATTTTTAGAAAACGGCCAATTGGATAAATCGGTAAAATTATTTTCCCAGGTTTAAAAACGCGGTAATTTGAGGTTCCGATATGGTTGTGAATAACTTTGACAGTTTTCATGCTACGACAGTCATTTATGCATCATTTTAAGCATTACAGTTGAACTTTGTTTTTCTGTATAATTTGTGGCATAATGAATTTTTACAAAAATTGATAGATCGGTATATTTATTGGTACAGGTTTAAAAATGCGGTAATTTAAGGCCCCGATATGGTTGCAAATAACTTTTATAGTTTTCATGTTATAACAGTCGTTTATACATCTTTTTATTGCATTTTAGTTGCCATTTGTTTTGGTATATAATTTATTGCATAATGTATTTTTAGAAAATGGCCAATTGGATAGATCGGTAGAATTATTTTCCCAGGTTTAAAAAGGCGGTAATTTGAGGTTCCGATATGGTTGTGAATTACTTTGACAGTTTTCATGCTATGACAGTCATTTATGCATCAGTTTAGAGCATTATGATTGCACTTTAATTTGGTATATCATTTGTGGCATAATGTGTATTTTTACAAATTGGTCAATTTGATAGATCGGTAGAATTATTGTTCTATGTTTAATAAAAGCAGTAATCTGAGGTTCCGATATGGTTGCAATTAACTTTGGCAGTTTTCGTGCTAGGACAGTCGTTTATGCACCATTTTAAAGCATTAAAATTGCCATTTGTTTTGGTATATAATTTATTGCATAATGTATTTTTAGAAAATGGCCAATTGGATAGATCGGTCGAATTATTTTCCCAGGTTTAAAAAGGCGGTAATTTGAGGTTCCGATATGGTTGTGAATAACTTTGACAGTTTTCATGCTATGACAGTCATTTATGCATCATTTTAAAGCATTATGATTGCACTTTAATTTGGTATATCATTGTGGCACAATGTGTTCGTCTAAAAAATGGTCAATTTGAAGGATCGGTAGAATTATTGTTCTATGTTTAAAAACGCGGTAATTTGAGGTTCCGATATGGTTGCAAATAACTTTGACAGTTTTCATGCTAGGGCAATAGTTTATGCATCGTTTTAAAGCATTACAGTTGCACTTTATTTTGGTGTATAATTTGTGGCATAATGAATTTTTACAAAAGTTGGATAGATCGGTATATTTATTGGTACAGGTTTAAAAATGCGGTAATTCAAGGCTCCGATATGGTTGCAAATAACTTTTATAGTTTTCATGTTATAACAGTCGTTTATATATCTTTTTATTGCATTATAGTTGCCATTTGTTTTGGTATATAATTTATTGCATAATATATTTTTAGAAAATGGCCAATTGGATAGATCGGTAGAATTATTTTCACAGCTTTAAAAAGGCGGTAATTTGAGGTTCCGATATGGTTGCAAATAACATTGACAGTTTTCATGCTATGACAGTCATTTATGCTTCATTTTAAAGCATTATGATTGCACTTTAATATGGTATATAATTTGTAGCATAATGTGTGTTTTTACTAATTGGTGAATTTGATAGATCGGTAGAATTATTGTTCTATGTTTAATAAACGCGGTAATCTGAGGTTCCGATATGGCTGCAATTAACTTTGGCAGTTTTCGTGCTAGGACAGTCGTTTATGCACCATTTTAAAGCATTAAAATTGCCATTTGCTTTGGTATATAATTTATTGCATAATGTATTTTTAGGAAAACGGCCAATTGGATAAATCGGTAGAATTATTTTCCCAGGTTTAAAAACGCGGTAATTTGAGGTTCCGATATGTTGTGAATAACTTTGACAGTTTTCATGCTATGACAGTCATTTATGCATCATTTTAAAGCATTACAGTTGCACTTTGTTTTTGTGTATAATTTGTGGCATAATGAATTTTTACAAAAATTGGATAGATCGGTATATTTATTGGTACAGGTTTAAAAATGCGGTAATTTAAGGCCCCGATATGGTTGCAAATAACTTTTATAGTTTTCATGTTATAACAGTCGTTTATACATCTTTTTATTGCATTTTAGTTGCCATTTGTTTTGGTATATAATTATTGCATAATGTATTTTTAGAAGATGGCCAATTGGATAGATCGATAGAATTATTTTCCCAGGTTTAAAAAGGCGGTAATTTGAGGTTCCGATATGGTTGTGAATTACTTTGACAGTTTTCATGCTATGACAGTCATTTATGCATCAGTTTAGAGCATTATGATTGCACTTTAATTTAGGTATATCATTTGTGGCATAATGTGTTCGTCTAAAAAATGGTCAATTTGAATGGATCGGTAGAATTATTGTTCTATGTTTAAAAACGCGGTAATTTGAGGTTCCGATATGGTTGCAAATAACTTGACAGTTTTCATGCTAGGGCAATTAGTTTACGCATCATTTTAAAGCATTACAGCTTGCACTTTATTTTGGTGTATAATTTGTGGCATAATGAATTTTTACAAAAGTTGGATAGATCGGTATATTTATTGGTACAGGTTCAAAAATGCGGTAATTTAAGGCTCCGATATGGTTGCAAATAACTTTTATAGTTTTCATGTTATAACAGTCGTTTATATATCTTTTTATTGCATTATAGTTGCCATTTGTTTTGGTATATAATTTATTGCATAATATATTTTTAGAAAATTGCCAATAGGATAGATCGGTAGAATTATTTTCACAGCTTTAAAAAGGCGGTAATTTGAGGTTCCGATATGGTTGCAAATAACTTGACAGTTTTCATGCTATGACAGTCATTTATGCATCATTTTAAAGCATTATGATTGCACTTTAATATGGATATATAATTTGTAGCATAATGTGTGTTTTTACAAATTGGTAAATTTGATAGATCGGTAGAATTATTGTTCTATGTTTAATAAAAGCAGTAATCTGAGGTTCCGATATGGTTGCAATTAACTTTGGCAGTTTTCGTGCTAGGACAGTCGTTTATGCACCATTTTAAAGCATTAAAATTGCCATTTGTTTTGGTGTATATTTATTGCATAATGTATTTTTTGAAAATGGCCAATTGGATAGATCGGTAGAATTATTTTCCCAGGTTTAAAAAGGCGGTAATTTGAGGTTCCGATATGGTTGTGAATAACTTGACAGTTTTCATGCTATGACAGTCATTTATGCATCAGTTTAGAGCATTATGATCGCACTTTAATTTGGTATATCATTTGTGGCATAATGTGTTCGTCTAAAAAAGTGGTCAATTTGATGGATCGGTAGAATTATTGTTCTATGTTTAAAAACGCGGTAATTTGAGGTTCCGATATGGTTGCAAATAACTTTGACAGTTTTCATGCTAGGGCAATAGTTTATGCATCATTTTAAAGCATTACAGTTGCACTTATTTTGGTGTATAATTTGTGGCATAATGAATTTTTACAAAAGTTGGATAGATCGGTATATTTATTGGTACAGGTTTAAAAATGCGGTAATTCAAGGCTCCGATATGGTTGCAAATAACTTTTATAGTTTTCATGTTATAACAGTCGTTTATATATCTTTTATTGCATTATAGTTGCCATTTGTTTTGGTATATAACTTATTGCATAATATATTTTTAGAAAATTGCCAATTGGATAGATCGGTAGAATTATTTTCACAGCTTTAAAAAGGCGGTAATTTGAGGTTCGATATGGTTGCAAATAACATTGACAGTTTTCATGCTATGACAGTCATTTATGCTTCATTTTAAAGCATTATGATTGCACTTTAATATGGTATATAATTTGTAGCATAATGTGTGTTTTTACTATTGGTGAATTTGATAGATCGGTAGAATTATTGTTCTATGTTTAATAAACGCGGTAATCTGAGGTTCCGATATGGCTGCAATTAACTTTGGCAGTTTTCGTGCTAGGACAGTCGTTTATGCACCATTTTAAAGCATTAAAAATTGCCATTTGTTTTGGTATATAATTTATGGCATAATATATTTTTAGAAAATTGCCAATAGGATAGATCGGTAGTAATTATTTTCACAGCTTTAAAAAGGCGGTAATTTGAGGTTCCGATATGGTTGCAAATAACTTTGACAGTTTTCATGCTATGACAGTCATTTTATGCATCATTTAAGCATTATGATTGCACTTTAATATGGTATATAATTTGTAGCATAATGTGTGTTTTTACAAATTGGTAAATTTGATAGATCGGTAGAATTATTGTTCTATGTTTAACTAAAAGCAGTAATCTGAGGTTCCGATATGGTTGCAATTAACTTTGGCAGTTTTCGTGCTAGGACAGTCGTTTACGCACCATTTTAAAGCATTAAAATAGCCATTTGTTTTGGTGTATATTTTATTGCATAATGTATTTTTTGAAAATGGCCAATTGGATAGATCGGTAGAATTATTTTCCCAGGTTTAAAAAGGCGGTAATTTGAGGTTCCGATATGGTTGTGAATAACATTGACAATTTTCATGCTATGACAGTCATTTATGCATCAGTTTAGAGCATTATGATCGCACTTTAATTTGGTATATCATTTGTGGCATAATGTGTTCGTCTAAAAAGTGGTCAATTTGATGGATCGGTAGAATTATTGTTCTATGTTTAAAAACGCGGTAATTTGAGGTTCCGATATGGTTGCAAATAACTTTGACAGTTTTTCATGCTAGGGCAATAGTTTATGCATCATTTTAAAGCATTACAGTTGCACTTTATTTTGGTGTATAATTTGTGGCATAATGAATTTTTACAAAAGTTGGATAGATCGGTATATTTATTGGTACAGGTTTAAAAATGCGGTAATTCAAGGCTCCGATATGGTTGCAAATAACTTTTATAGTTTTCATGTTATAACAGTCGTTTATATATCTTTTTATTGCATTATAGTTGCCATTTGTTTTGGTATATAATTTATTGCATAATATATTTTTAGAAAATGGCCAATTGGATAGATCGGTAGAATTATTTTCACAGCTTTAAAAAGGCGGTAATTTGAGGTTCCGATATGGTTGCAAATAACATTGACAGTTTTCATGCTATGACAGTCATTTATGCTTCATTTTAAAGCATTATGATTGCACTTTAATATGGTATATAATTTGTAGCATAATGTGTGTTTTTACTAATTGGTGAATTTGATAGATCGGTAGAATTATTGTTCTATGTTTAATAAACGCGGTAATCTGAGGTTCCGATATGGCTGCAATTAACTTTGGCAGTTTTCGTGCTAGGACAGTCGTTTATGCACCATTTTAAAGCATTAAAATTGCCATTTGTTTTGGTATATAATTTATTGCATAATGTATTTTTAGAAAACGGCCAATTGGATAAATCGGTAGAATTATTTTCCCAGGTTTAAAAACGCGGTAATTTGAGGTTCCGATATGGTTGTGAATAACTTTGACAGTTTTCATGCTATGACAGTCATTTATGCATCATTTTAAAGCATTACACTTGCACTTTATTTTGGTGTATAATTTGTAGCATAATGAATTTTTACAAAAGTTGGATAGATCGGTATATTTATTGGTACAGGTTTAAAAATGTGGTAATTCAAGGCTCCGATATGGTTGCAAATAACTTTTATAGTTTTCATGTTATAACAGTCGTTTATATATCTTTTTATTGCATTATAGTTGCCTTTTGTTTTGGTATATAATTTATTGCATAATATATTTTTAGAAAATTGCCAATTGGATAGATCGGTAGAATTATTTTCACAGCTTTAAAAAGGCGGTAATTTGAGGTTCCGATATGGTTGCAAATAACATTGACAGTTTTCATGCTATGACAGTCATTTATGCTTCATTTTAAAGCATTATGATTGCACTTTAATATGGTATATAATTTGTAGCATAATGTGTGTTTTTACTAATTGGTGAATTTGATAGATCGGTAGAATTTAGTTCTATGTTTAATAAACGCGGTAGTCTGAGGTTCCGATATGGCTGCAATTAACTTTGGCAGTTTTCGTGCTAGAACAGTCGTTTATGCACCATTTTAAAGCATTAAAATTGCCATTTGTTTTGGTATATAATTTATTGCATAATGTATTTTTAGAAAACGGCCAATTGGATAAATCGGTAGAATTATTTTCCCAGGTTTAAAAACGCGGTAATTTGAGGTTCCGATATGTTTGTGAATAACTTTGACAGTTTTCATGCTATGACAGTCATTTATGCATCATTTTAAAGCATTACAGTTGCACTTTATTTTGGTGTATAATTTGTGGCATAATGAATTTTTACAAAAGTTGGATAGATCGGTATATTTATTGGTACAGGTTTAAAAATGTGGTAATTCAAGGCTCCGATATGGTTGCAAATAACTTTTATAGTTTTCATGTTATAACAGTCGTTTATATATCTTTTTATTGCATTATAGTTGCCATTTGTTTTGGTATACAATTTATTGCATAATATATTTTAGAAAATTGCCAATTGGATAGATCGGTAGAATTATTTTCACAGCTTTAAAAAGGCGGTAATTTGAGGTTCCGATATGGTTGCAAATAACATTGACAGTTTTCATGCTATGACAGTCATTTATGCTTCATTTTAAAGCATTATGATTGCACTTTAATATGGTATATAATTTGTAGCATAATGTTTGTTTTTAGAAAATTGCCAATTGGATAGATCGGTAGAATTATTTTCACAGCTTTAAAAAGGCGGTAATTTGAGGTTCCGATATGGTTGCAAATAACATTGACAGTTTTCATGCTATGACAGTCATTTATGCTTCATTTTAAAGCATTATGATTGCACTTTAATATGGTATATAATTTGTAGCATAATGTGTGTTTTTACTAATTGGTGAATTTGATAGATCGGTAGAATTATGGTTCTATGTTTAATAAACGCGGTAATCTGAGGTTCCGATATGGCTGCAATTAACTTTGGCAGTTTTCGTGCTAGGAAAGTCGTTTATGCACCATTTAAAGCATTAAAATTGCCATTTGTTTTGGTATATAATTTATTGCATATGTATTTTTAGAAAACGGCCAATTAGATAGATCGGTAGAATTATTTTCACAGCTTTAAAAACGCGGTAATTTGAGGTTCCGATATGGTTGCAAATAACTTTGACAGTTTTCATGCTAGGGCATTAGTTTACGCATCATTTTAAAGCATTACAGTTGCACTTTATTTTGGTGTATAATTTGTGGCATAATGAATTTTTACAAAAATTGGATAGATCGGTATATTTATTGGTACATGTTCAAAAATGCGGTAATTTAAGGCTCCGATATGGTTGCAAATAACTTTTATAGTTTTCATCTTATAACAGTCGTTTATATATCTTTTTATTGCATTATAGTTGCCATTTGCTTTGGTATATAATTTATTCCATAATATATTTTTGGAAAATGGCCAATTGGATAGATCGATAGAATTATTTTCACAGCTTTAAAAACGCGGTAGTTTGAGGTTCCGATATGGCTGCAAATAACATTGACAGTTTTCACGCTATGACAGTCATTTATGCATCATTTTAAAGCATTATGATTGCACTTTAATATGGTATATCATTTGTAGCATAATGTGTATTTTTACAAATTGGTCAATTTGATAGATCGGTAGAATTATTGTTCTATGTTTAATAAACGCAGTAATCTGAGATTCCGATATGGTTGCAATTAACTTTGGCAGTTTTCGTGCTAGGACAGTCGTTTATGCACCATTTAAAGCATTAAAATTGCCATTTGTTTTGGTATATAATTTATTGCATAATGTATTTTAGAAAATGGCCAATTGGATAGATCGGTAGAAATTATTTTCCCAGGTTTAAAAAGGCGGTAATTTGAGGTTCCGATATGGTTGTGAATAACTTTGACAGTTTTCATGCTATGACAGTCATTTATGCATCATTTTAAAGCATTATGATTGCACTTTAATTTGGTATATCATTTGTGGCACAATGTGTTCGTCTAAAAAATGGCCAATTTGAAGGATCGGTAGAATTATTGTTCTATGTTTAAAAACGCGGTAATTTGAGGTTCCGATATGGTTGCAAATAACTTTGACAGTTTTCATGCTAGGACATTAGTTTACGCTTCATTTTAAAGCATTACAGTTGCACTTTATTTTGGTGTATAATTTGTGGCATAATGAATTTTTACAAAAGTTGGATAGATCGGTATATTTATTGGTACAGGTTTAAAAAATGCGGTAATTCAAGGCTCCGATATGGTTGCAAATAACTTTTATAGTTTTCATGTTATAACAGTCGTTTATATATCTTTTTATTGCATTATAGTTGCCATTTGTTTTGGTATATAATTTATTGCATAATATATTTTTAGAAAATTGCCAATTAGATAGATCGGTAGAATTATTTTCACAGCTTTAAAAAGGCGGTAATTTGAGGTTCCGATATGGTTGCAAATAACATTGACAGTTTTTCATACTATGACAGTCATTTATGCATCATTTTAAAGCATTATTATTGCACTTTAATATGGTATATAATTTGTAGCATAATGTGTGTTTTTACAAATTGGTCAATTTGATAGATCGGTAGAATTATTGTTCTGTGTTTAATAAAAGCAGTAATCTGAGGTTCCGATATGGTTGCAATTAACTTTGGCAGTTTTCGTGCTAGGACAGTCGTTTATGCACCATTTTAAAGCATTAAAATTGCCTATTTGTTTTGGTATATAATTTATTGCATAATGTATTTTAAGAAAATGGCCAATTGGATAGATCGGTAGAATTATTTTCCCAGGTTTAAAAAGGCGGTAATTTGAGGTTCCGATATGGTTGTGAATAACTTTGACAGTTTTCATGCTATGACAGTCATTTATGCATCAGTTTAGAGCATTATGATTGCACTTTAATTTGGTATATCATTTGTGGCATAATGTGTTCGTCTAAAAAATGGTCAATTTGATGGATCGGTATATTTATTGGTACAGGTTTAAAATGCGGTAATTTGAGGTTCCGATATGGTTGCAAATAACTTTGACAGTTTTCATGCTAGGGCAATAGTTTATGCATCATTTTAAAGCATTACAGTTGCACTTATTTTGGTGTATAATTTGTGGCATAATGAATTTTACAAAAGTTGGATATATCGGTATATTATTGGTACAGGTTTAAAAATGCGGTAATTCAAGGCTCCGATATGGTTGCAATAACTTTTATAGTTTTCATGTTATAACAGTCATTTATATATATTTTTATTGCATTATAGTTGCCATTTGTTTTGGTATATAATTTATTGCATAATATATTTTTAGAAAATTGCCAATGGATAGATCGGTAGAATTATTTTCACAGCTTTAAAAAGGCGGTAATTTGAGGTTCCGATATGGTTGCAAATAACATTAACAGTTTTCATGCTATGACAGTCATTTATGCTTCATTTTAAAGCATTATGATTGCACTTTAATATGGTATATAATTTGTAGCATAATGTGTGTTTTTACTAATTGGTGAATTTGATAGATCGGTAGAATTATTGTTCTATGTTTAATAAACGCGGTAATCTGAGGTTCCGATATGGCTGCAATTAACTTTGGCAGTTTTCGTGCTAGGACAGTCGTTTATGCACCATTTTAAAGCAATAAAATTGCCATTTGTTTTGGTATATAATTTATTGCATAATGTATTTTTAGAAAACGGCCAATTGGATAAATCGGTAGAATTATTTTCCCAGGTTTAAAAACGCGGTAATTTGAGGTTCCGATATGGTTGTGAATAACTTTGACAGTTTTCATGCTATGACAGTCATTTATGCATCATTTTAAAGCATTACAGTTACACTTTGTTTTTGTGTATAATTTGTGGCATAATGAATTTTTACAAAATTGGATAGATCGGTATATTTATTGGTACAGGTTTAAAAATGCGGTAATTTAAGGCCCCGATATGGTTGCAAATAACTTTTATAGTTTTCATGTTATAACAGTCGTTTATACATCTTTTATTGCATTTTAGTTGCCATTTGTTTTGGTATATAATTTATTGCATAATGTATTTTTAGAAGATGGCCAATTGGATAGATCGATAGAATTATTTTCCCAGGTTTAAAAAGGCGGTAATTTGAGGTTCCGATATGGTTGTGAATTACTTTGACAGTTTTCATGCTATGACAGTCATTTATGCATCAGTTTAGAGCATTATGATTGCACTTTAATTTGGTATATCATTTGTGGCATAATGTGTTCGTCTAAAAAATGGTCAATTTGATGGATCGGTAGAATTATTGTTCTATGTTTAAAAACGCGGTAATTTGAGGTTCCGATATGGTTGCAAATAACTTTGACAGTTTTCGTGCTAGGACAGTCGTTTATGCACCATTCTAAAGCATTAAAATTGCCATTTGTTTTGGTATATAATTTATTGCATAATGTATTTTTAGAAAATGGCCAATTGGATAGATCGGTAGAATTATTTTCCCAGGTTTAAAAAGGCGGTAATTTGAGGTTCCGATATGGTTGTGAATAACTTTGACAGTTTTCATGCTATGACAGTCATTTATGCATCATTTTAAAGCATTATGATTGCACTTTAATTTGGTTTATCATTTGTGGCACATCATTTTAAAGCATTACAGTTGCATTTTATTTTGGTGTATAATTTGTGGCATAATGAATTTTTACAAAAATTGGATAGATCGGTATATTTATGGTACAGGTTCAAAAATGCGGTAATTTAAGGCTCCGATATGGTTGCAAATAACTTTTATAGTTTTCATGTTATAACAGTCGTTTATATATCTTTTATGCATTATAGTTGCCATTTGTTTTGGTATATAATTTATTCCATAATATATTTTTGGAAAATGGCCAATTGGATAGATCGGTAGAATTATTTTCACAGCTTTAAAAACGCGGTAGTTTGAGGTTCCGATATGGCTGCAAATAACATTGACAATTTTCACGCTATGACAGTCATTTATGCATCATTTTAAAGCATTATGATTGCACTTTAATATGGTATATCATTTGTAGCATAATGTGTATTTTTACAAATTGGTCAATTTGATAGATCGGTAGAATTATTGTTCTATGTTTAATAAACGCGGTAATCTGAGGTTCCGATATGGTTGCAATTAACTTTGGCAGTTTTCGTGCTAGGACAGTCGTTTATGCACCATTTTAAAGCATTAAAATTGCCATTTGTTTTGTTATATAATTTATTGCATAATGTATTTTAAGAAAATGGCCAATTGGATAGATCGGTAGAATTATTTTCCCAGGTTTAAAAAGACGGTAATTTGAGATTCCGATATGGTTGTGAATAACTTTGACAGTTTTCATGCTATGACAGCCATTTATGCATCAGTTTAGAGCATTATGATTGCACTTTAATTTGGTATATCATTTGTGGCATAATGTGTTCGTCTAAAAAATGGTCAATTTGATGGATCGGTAGAATTATTGTTCTATGTTTAAAAACGCGGTAATTTGAGGTTCCGATATGGTTGCAAATAACTTTGATAGTTTTCATGCTAGGGCAATAGTTTATGCATCATTTTAAAGCATTACAGTTGCACTTATTTTGGTGTATAATTTGTGGCATAATGAATTTTTACAAAAGTTGGATAGATCGGTATATTTATTGGTACAGGTTTAAAAATGCGGTAATTCAAGGCTCCGATATGGTTGCAAATAACTTTTATAGTTTTCATGTTATAACAGTCGTTTATATATCTTTTTATTGCATTATAGTTGCCATTTGTTTTGGTATATAATTATTGCATATATTTTTGAAAATGGCCAATTGGATAGATCGGTAGAATTATTTTCACAGCTTTAAAAACGGCGGTAATTTGAGGTTCCGATATGGTGCAAATAACATTGACAGTTTTCACTATGACAGTCATTTATGCATCATTTTAAAGCATTATGATTGCACTTTAATATGTATATATTTGTAGCATAATGTGTGTTTTTACAAATTGGTCAATTTGATAGATTAGTTCTATGTTTAATAAACAGTAATCTGAGGTTCCGATATGGTTGCAATTAACTTTGGCAGTTTTCGTGCTAGGACAGTCGTTTATGCACCATTTTAAAGCATTAAAATTGCCATTTGTTTTGGTATATAATTTATTGCATAATGTATTTTTAGAAAATGGCCAATTGGATAGATCGGTAGAATTATTTTCCCAGGTTTAAAAAGGCGGTAATTTGAGGTTCCGATATGGTTGTGAATAACTTTGACAGTTTTCATGCTATGACAGTCATTTATGCATCATTTTAAAGCATTATGATTGCACTTTAATTTGGTATATCATTTGTGGCACAATGTGTTCGTCTAAAAAATGGTCAATTTGAAGGATCGGTAGATTATTGTTCTATGTTTAAAAACGCGGTAATTTGAGGTTCCGATATGGTTGCAAATAACTTTGACAGTTTTCATGCTAGGGCAATAGTTTATGCATCATTTTAAAGCATTACAGTTGCACTTTATTTTGGTGTATAATTTGTGGCATAATGAATTTTTACAAAAGTTGGATAGATCGGTATATTTATTGGTACAGGTTTAAAATGCGGTAATTCAAGGCTCCGATATGGTTGCAAATAACTTTTATAGTTTTCATGTTATAACAGTCGTTTATATATCTTTTTATTGCATTATAGTTGCCATTTGTTTTGGTATATAATTTATTGCATAATATTTTTAGAAAATGCCAATTGATAGATCGGTAGAATTATTTTCACAGCTTTAAAAAGGCGGTAATTTGAGGTTCCGATATGGTTGCAAATAACATTGACAGTTTTCATGCTATGACAGTCATTTATGCATCATTTTAAAGCATTATTGCACTTTAATATGGTATATAATTTGTAGCATAATGTGTGTTTTTACAAATTGGTCAATTTGATAGATCGGTAGAATTATTGTTCTATGTTTAATAAAAGCAGTAATCTGAGGTTCCGATATGGTTGCAATTAACTTTGGCAGTTTTCGTGCTAGGACAGTCGTTTATGCACCATTTTAAAGCATTAAAATTGCCATTTGTTTTGGTATATAATTTATTGCATAATGTATTTTAAGAAAATGGCCAATTGGATAGATCGGTAGAATTATTTTCCCAGGTTTAAAAAGGCGGTAATTTGAGGTTCCGATATGGTTGTGAATAACTTTGACAGTTTTCATGCTATGACAGTCATTTATGCATCATTTAAGCATTATGATTGCACTTTAATTTGGTATATCATTTGTGGCATAATGTGTTCGTCTAAAAAATGGTCAATTTGATGGATCGGTATATTATTGTTCAGTTTAAAAAGCGGTAATTTGAGGTTCCGATATGGTTGCAAATAACTTTGACAGTTTTCATGCTACGGCAATAGTTTATGCATCATTTTAAAGCATTACAGTTGCACTTTATTTTGGTGTATAATTTGTGGCATAATGAATTTTTACAAAAGTTGGATATCGGTATATTTATTGGTACAGGTTTAAAAATGCGGTAATTCAAGGCTCCGATATGGTTGCAAATAACTTTTATAGTTTTCATGTTATAACAGTCATTTATATATATTTTTTGCATTATAGTTGCCATTTGTTTTGGTATATAATTTATTGCATAATATATTTTTAGAAAATGGCCAATTGGATAGATCGGTAGAATTATTTTCACAGCTTTAAAAAGGCGGTAATTTGAGGTTCCGATATGGTTGCAAATAACATTACAGTTTTCATGCTATGACAGTCATTTATGCTTCATTTTAAAGCATTATGATTGCACTTTAATATGGTATATAATTTGTAGCATAATGTGTGTTTTTACTAATTGGTGAATTTGATAGATCGGTAGAATTATTGTTCTATGTTTAATAAACGCGGTAATCTGAGGTTCCGATATGGCTGCAATTAACTTTGGCAGTTTTCGTGCTAGGACAGTCGTTTATGCACCATTTTAAAGCATAAAATTGCCATTTGTTTTGGTATATAATTTATTGCATAATGTATTTTTAGAAAACGGCCAATTGGATAAATCGGTAGAATTATTTTCCCAGGTTTAAAAACGCGGTAATTTGAGGTTCCGATATGGTTGTGAATAACTTTGACAGTTTTCATGCTATGACAGTCATTTATGCATCATTTTAAAGCATTACAGTTGCACTTTGTTTTTGTGTATAATTTGTGGCATAATGAATTTTTACAAAAATTGGATAGATCGGTATATTTATTGGTACAGGTTTAAAAATGCGGTAATTTAAGGCCCCGATATGGTTGCAAATAACTTTTATAGTTTTCATGTTATAACAGTCGTTTATACATCTTTTTATTGCATTTTAGTTGCCATTTGTTTTGGTATATAATTTATTGCATAATGTATTTTTAGAAGATGGCCAATTGGATAGATCGATAGAATTATTTTCCCAGGTTTAAAAAGGCGGTAATTTGAGGTTCCGATATGGTTGTGAATTACTTTGACAGTTTTCATGCTATGACAGTCATTTATGCATCAGTTTAGAGCATTATGATTGCACTTTAATTTGGTATATCATTTGTGGCATAATGTGTTCGTCTAAAAAATGGTCAATTTGATGGATCGGTAGAATTATTGTTCTATGTTTAAAAACGCGGTAATTTGAGGTTCCGATATGGTTGCAAATAACTTTGACAGTTTTCATGCTAGGACATTAGTTTACGCTCATTTTAAAGCATTACAGTTGCACTTTATTTTGGTGTATAATTTGTGGCATAATGAATTTTTACAAAAATTGGATAGGTATATTTATTGGTACAGGTTCAAAAATGCGGTAATTTAAGGCTCCGATATGGTTGCAAATAACTTTTATAGTTTTCATGTTATAACAGTCGTTTATATATCTTTTTATTGCATTATAGTTGCCATTTGCTTTGGTATATAATTTATTCATAATATATTTTTGGAAAATGGCCAATTGGATAGATCGGTAGAATATATTCACAGCTTTAAAAACGCGGTAGTTTGAGGTTCCGATATGGCTGCAAATAACATTGACAGTTTTCACGCTATGACAGTCATTTATGCATCATTTTAAAGCATTATGATTGCACTTTAATATGGTATATCATTTGTAGCATAATGTGTATTTTTAAAATTGGTCAATTTGATAGATCGGTAGAATTATTGTTCTATGTTTAATAAACGCAGTAATCTGAGGTTCCGATATGGTTGCAATTAACTTTGGCAGTTTTCGTGCTAGGACAGTCGTTTATGCACCATTTTAAAGCATTAAAATTGCCATTTGTTTTGGTATATAATTTATTGCATAATGTATTTTAGAAAATGGCCAATTGAATCGGTAGAATTATTTTCCCAGGTTTAAAAAGGCGGTAATTTGAGGTTCCGATATGGTTGTGAATACTTTGACAGTTTTCATGCTATGACAGTCATTTATGCATCATTTTAGCATTATGATTGCACTTTAATTTGGTATATCATTTGTGGCAATGTGTTCGTCTAAAAAATGGTCAATTTGATGGATCGGTAGAATTATTGTTCTATGTTTAAAAACGCGGTAATTTGAGGTTCCGATATGGTTGCAAATAACTTTGACAGTTTTCATGCATCATTTAAAGCATTACAGTTGCACTTTATTTTGGTGTATAATTTGTGGCATAATGAATTTTTACAAAAGTTGGATAGATCGGTATATTTATTGGTACAGGTTTAAAAATGCGGTAATTCAAGGCTCCGATATGGTTGCAAATAACTTTTATAGTTTTCATGTTATAACAGTCGTTTATATATCTTTTTATTGCATTATAGTTGCCATTTGTTTTGGTATATAATTTATTGCATAATATATTTTTAGAAAATGCCAATTGGATGATCGGTAGAATTATTTTCACAGCTTTAAAAAGGCGGTAATTTGAAGTTGTCCGATATGGTTTGCAAATACCATTGACAGTTTTCATGCTATGAAAGTCATTTATGCTTCATTTTAAAGCATTATGATTGCACTTTAATATGGTATATAATTTGTAGCATAATGTGTGTTTTTACTAATTGGTGAATATTGATAGATCGGTAGAATTAATATTGTTCCTATGTTTAATAAACGCGGTAATCTGAGGTTCCGATATGGCTGCAATTAACTTTGGCAGTTTTCGTGCTAGGACAGTCGTTTATGCACCATTTTAAAGCATAATAAAATTGCCATTTGTTTTGGTATATATTTAGTGTATAATGTATTTTAGAAAACGGCCAATTGGATAAATCGGTAGAATTATTTTCCCAGGTTTAAAAACGCGGTAATTTGAGGTTCCGATATGGTTGTGAATAACTTTGACAGTTTTCATGCTAATGACAGTCATTTATGCATCATTTTAAAGCATTACAGTTGCATTTTGTTTTGTGTATAATTCGTTGGCATAATGAATTTTTACCAAAAATTGGATAGATCGGTAGAATTATTGTTCTATGTTTAAAAACGCGGTAATTTAAGACCCCGATATGGTTTGCAAATAACTTTTATAGTTTTCATGTTATAACAGTCGTTTATACATCTTTTTATTGCATTTTAGTTGCCATTTGTTTTGGTATATAATTTATTGCATAATGTATTTTAAGAAAATGGCCAATTGGATAGATCGGTAGAATTATTTCCCAGGTTTAAAAAGGCGGTAATTACAGTCATTTATGCATCAGTTTAGAGCATTATGATTGCACTTTAATTTGGTATATCATTTGTGGCATAATGTGTTCGTCTAAAAAATGGTCAATTTCATGGATCGTAGAATTATTGTTCTATGTTTAAAAACGCGGTAATTTGAGGTTCCGATATGGTTGCAAATAACTTTGACAGTTTCATGCTAGGGCAATAGTTTATGCATCATTTAAAGCATTACAGTTGCACTTAATTTTGGTGTATAATTTGTGGCATAATTAATTTTTACAAAAGTTGGATAGATCGGTATATTATGATACAGGTTTAAAATGCGGTAATTCAAGGCTCCGATATGGTTGCAAATAACTTTTATAGTTTTCATGTTATAACAGTCGTTTATATATCTTTTATTGCATTATAGTTGCCATTTGTTTTGGTATATAATTTATTGCATAATATATTTTTAGAAAATTGCCAATTGGATAGATCGGTAGAATTATTTTCACAGCTTTTAAAAAGGCGGGTAATTTGAGGTTCCGATATGGTTGTGAATAACATTGACAGTTTTCATGCTATGACAGTCATTTATGCTTCATTTTAAAGCATTATTATTGCATTTTAATATGGTATATAATTTGTCGCATAATGTGTGTTTTACTAATTGGTGAATTTGATAGATCGGTAGAATTATTGTTCTATGTTTAATAAACGCTAGTAATCTGAGGTTCCGATATGGCTGCAATTAACTTTGGCAGTTTTCGTGCTAGGACAGTCGTTTATGCACCATTTTAAAGCATTAAAATTGCCATTTGTTTTGGTATATAATTTATTGCATAATGTATTTTTAGAAAACGGCCAATTGGATAAATCGGTAGAATTATTTTCCCAGGTTTTAAAAACGCGGTAATTTGAGGTTCCGATATAGTTGTGAATAACTTTGACAGTTTTCATGCTAGGGCAATAGTTTATGCATCATTTAAAGCATTACAGTTGCACTTGTTTTTGTGTATAATTTGTGGCATAATGAATTTTTACAAAAATTGGATAGATCGGTATATTTATTGGTACAGGTTTAAAAATGCGGTAATTTAAGGCCCCGATATGGTTGCAAATAACTTTTATAGTTTTCATGTTATAACAGTCGTTTATACATCTTTTTATTGCATTTATTTGCCATTTGTTTTGGTATATAATTTATTCCATAATATATTTTTGGAAATGGCCAATTGGATAGATCGGTGGAATTATTTTCACAGCTTTAAAAAGGCGGTAATTTGAGGTTCCGATATGGTTGCAAATAACTTTGACATTATTGTTCTATGTTTAATAAACGCAGTAATCTGAGGTTCCGATATGGTTGCAATTAACTTTGGCAGTTTTCGTGCTAGGACAGTCGTTTATGCACCATTTTAAAGCATTAAAATTGCCATTTGTTTTGGTATATAATTTATTGCATAATTGTATTTTTAGAAAATGGCCAATGGAATAGATCGGTAGAATTATTTTCCCAGGTTTAAAAAGGCGGTAATTTGAGGTTCCGATATGGTTGTGAATAACATTGACAGTTTTCATGCTATGACAGTCATTTATGCATCATTTTAAAGCATTATGATTGCACTTTAATTTGGTATATCATTTGTGGCACAATGTGTTCGTCTAAAAATGGTCCAATTTGAAGGATCGGTAGAATTATTGTTCTATGTTTAAAACGCGGGTAATTTGAGGTTCCGATATGGTTGCAAATAACTTTGACAGTTTTCATGCTAGGGCAATAGTTTATGCATCATTTTAAAGCATTACAGTTGCACTTTATTTTGGTGTATAATTTGTGGCATAATGAATTTTTACAAAAGTTGGATAGATCGGTATATTTATTGGTACAGGTTTTAAAAATGCGGTAATTCAAGGCTCCGATATGGTTGCAAATAACTTTTATAGTTTTCATGTTATAACAGTCGTTTATATATCTTTTTATTGCATTATAGTTGCCATTTGTTTTGGTATATAATTTATTGCATAATATATTTTTAGAAAATTGCCAATGGATAGATCGGTAGAATTAATTTTCACAGCTTTAAAAAGGCGGTAATTTGAGGTTCCGATATGGTTGCAAATAACATTGACATTTTCATGCTATGACAGTCATTTATGCTTCATTTTAAAGCATTATGATTGCACTTTAATATGGTATATAATTTGTAGCATAATGTGTGTTTTTACTAATTGGTGAATTTGATAGATCGGTAGAATATTGTTCTATGTTTAATAAACGCGGTAATCTGGGTATATAATTTATTGCATAAATATATTTTTAGAAAATTGCCAATTGGATAGATCGGTTAGAATTATTTTCACAGCTTTAAAAAGGCGGTATTTGAGGTTCCGATATGGTTGCAATAACATTGACAGTTTTCATCCTATGACAGTCATTTATGCATCATTTTAAAGCATTATGATTGCACTTTAATATGGTATTATCATTTGTAGCATAATGTGTATTTTTACTAATTGGTGAATTTGATAGATCTGTAGAATTATTGTTCTATGTTTAATAAAACGCGGTAATCTGAGGTTCCGATATGGCTGCAATTACTTTGGCAGTTTTCGTGCTAGGACAGTCGTTTATTGCCCCATTTTAAAGGCACTAAAATTGCCGTTTGTTTTGGTATATAATTTATTGCATTATGTATTTTTAGAAAACGGCCAATTGGATAAATCGGTAGAATTATTTTCCCAGGTTTAAAACGCGGGTAATTTGAGATTCCGATATAGTTGTGAATAACTTTGACAGTTTTCTTGCTATGACAGTCATTATGCATCATTTTAAAGCATTACAGTTGCACATTGTTTTGGTGTATAATTTGTG
The DNA here is from genome assembly GCF_015586225.1 of Lucilia sericata. Taxonomy (NCBI): domain Eukaryota; kingdom Metazoa; phylum Arthropoda; class Insecta; order Diptera; family Calliphoridae; genus Lucilia; species Lucilia sericata. The sequence continues at coordinate 11,333 of NW_023996605.1, read as the reverse complement.
GCATAATGAATTTTTACAAAATTGGATAGATCGGTATATTTATTGATACAGGTTTAAAAATGCGGTAATTTAAGGCCCCGATATGGTTGCAATAACTTTTATAGTTTTCATGTTATAACAGTCGTTTATACATCTTTTTTTTGCATTATAGTTGCCATTTGCATTGGTGTATAATTTATTGCATAATGTATTTTTAGAAAATGGCCAATTGGATAGATCGATAGAATTATTTTCCCAGGTTTAAAAAAGCGGTAATTTGAGGTTCCGATATGGTTGTGAATAACTTTGACAGTTTTCATGCTATGACAGTCATTTATGCATCATTTTAAAGCATTATGATGCACTTTAATTTGATATATCATTTGTGGCATAATGTGTTCATCTAAAAAAATGGTCAATTTGATGGATCGGTAGAATTATTGTTCTATGTTTTAAAAACGCTGTAATTTGAGGTTCCGATATGGTTGCAATTAACTTGGCAGTTTTCGCGCTAGGACAGTCGCTTATGGCACCATTTTAAAGCATTAAAATTGCCATTTGTTTTGGTATATAATTTATTGCTATGTATTTTTAGAGATGGCGAATTGGATAGATCGGTAGAATTATTTTTCCCAGGTTTAACAGTAAGAAAGTATAGTCGGGGCGTGGCCGACCATATGATACCCTACCCATTTATGAATAGTAAATGTGATTTATTTTTCATAATATCGCATTTATCTTCAATATTCCCTTGTTCCGATACATTTAAGCAATTTTATGGATGGAAAACTAATTTTCTGAAGAGGCTTTATATGGGGGCTAGGGGCAAATATGGACCAAGCCCGATTAAAATTTTGTGAATATATTTATATTTACATAATATTTATTGTGCTGAATTTCATCGCGATATTTGTGTTTATAAGTTAATTTGGGACATTCAAGTAATTTTCTGAAGGGGACTTTGATGGGAGCTAGGGTCAAATGGGGCCCGATCTTTATGAAATTTGGCAGGGTTATCAAGATTTCTATAAAACTTAGTTGTTGCCGTATTTTATCGATATATCTGTATATTTAACATAATTATGAGCTCAGAAGCCCTTTTCGGGGGGTTCTGTTCTATGGGGGCTAGGTGAAATAATGGACCGATTTTAACCATTTTCAATAGGCTTCGTCCTTGGGTCAAATAAACGTGCGTGCCAATTTCATCCAATTATCTTGAAAATTGCGACCTGTAGCCTGCGCACAAGGTTACATGGACAGCCAGCCAGCCAGCCTGCCAGACGGACGGACGGACGGACATAGCTTAATCGACTCAGAAAACGATTCTAAGCGATTGGTATACTTTAAGGTGGGTCTAGGACGAATATTTTGTATGTTACAAACATCAGCACAAATCCAATATACCCTCCCCACTAAAGTGGTGTAGGGTATAAAAAGGCGGTAATATGAGGTTCCGATATGGTTGTGAATAACTTTGACAGTTTTCATGCTATGACAGTCATTTATGCATCATTTTAAAGCATTATGATTGCACTTTAATTTGGTATATCATTTGTGCATAATGTGTTCGTCCTAAAAAATGGTCAATTTGAGGTTCGATATGGCTGCAAATAACATTGACAGTTTTCACGCTATGACAGTCATTTATGCATCATTTTAAAGCATTATGATTGCACTTTAATATGGTATATCATTTGTAGCATAATGTGTATTTTTACAAATTGGTCAATTTGATAGATCGGTAGAATTATTGTTCTATGTTTAATAAACGCAGTAATCTGAGGTTCCAATATGGTTGCAATTAACTTTGGCAGTTTTCGTGCTAGGACAGTCGTTTATGCACCATTTTAAGCATTAAAATTGCCATTTGTTTTGGTATATAATTTATTGCATAATGTATTTTAGAAAATGGCCAATTGGATAGATCGGTAGAATTATTTTCCCAGGTTTAAAAAGGCGGTAATTTGAGGTTCCGATATGGTGTGAATAACTTTGACAGTTTTCATGCTATGACAGTCATTTATGCATTATTTTAAAGCATTATGATTGCACTTTAATTTGGTATATCATTTGTGGCACAATGTGTTCGTCTAAAAATGGTCAATTTGAAGGATCGGTAGAATTATTGTTCTATGTTTAAAAACGCGGTAATTTGAGGTTCCGATATGGTTGCAAATAACTTTGACAGTTTTCATGCTAGGGCAATAGTTTATGCATCATTTTAAAGCATTACAGTTGCACTTTATTTTGGTGTATAATTTGTGGCATAATGAATTTTTACAAAAGTTTGATAGATCGGTATATTTATTGGTACAGGTTTAAAAATGCGGTAATTCAAGGCTCCGATATGGTTGCAAATAACTTTTATAGTTTTCATGTTATAACAGTCGTTTATATATCTTTTTATTGCATTATAGTTGCCATTTGTTTTGGTATATAATTTATTGCATAATATATTTTTAGAAAATTGCCAATAGGATAGATCGGTAGAATATTTTCCCAGGTTTAAAAAGGCGGTATGAGGTTCCGATATGTTGTGAATAACTTTGACAGTTTTCATGCTATGACAGTCATTATGCATCATTTTAAAGCATTATGATTGCACTTTAATTTGGTATATCATTTGTGGCATAATGTTGTTCGTCTAAAAAATGGTCAATTTGAGGTTCCGATATGGCTGCAAATAACATTGACAGTTTTCACGCTATGACAGTCATTTATGCATCATTTTTAAAGCATTATGATTGCACTTTAATATGGTATATCATTTGTAGCATAATGTGTATTTTTACAAATTGGTCAATTTGATAGATCGGTAGAATTATTGTTCTATGTTTAATAAACGCAGTAATCTGAGGTTCCAATATGGTTGCAATTAACTTTGGCAGTTTTCGTGCTAGGACAGTCGTTTATGCACCATTTTAAAGCATTAAAATTGCCATTTGTTTTGGTATATAATTTATTGCATAATGTATTTTTTAGAAAATGGCCAATTGGATAGATCGGTAGAATTATTTTCCCAGGTTTAAAAAGGCGGTAATTTGAGGTTCCGATATGGTTGTGAATAACTTTGACAGTTTTCATGCTATGACAGTCATTTATGCATTATTTTAAAGCATTATGATTGCACTTTAATTTGGTATATCATTTGTGGCACAATGTGTTCGTCTAAAAAATGGTCAATTTGAAGGATCGGTAGAATTATTGTTCTATGTTTAAAAACGCGGTAATTTGAGGTTCCGATATGGTTGCAAATAACTTTGACAGTTTTCATGCTAGGGCAATAGTTTATGCATTCATTTTAAAGCATTACAGTTGCACTTTATTTTGGTGTATAATTTGTGGCATAATGAATTTTTACAAAAGTTTGATAGATCGGTATATTATTGGTACAGGTTTAAAAATGCGGTAATTCAAGGCTCCGATATGGTTGCAAATACTTTTATAGTTTTTCATGTTATAACAGTCGATTATATATCTTTTTATTGCATTATAGTTGCCATTTGTTTTGGTATATAATTTATTGCATAATATATTTTTAGAAAATTGCCAATTGGGATGGATCGGTAGAATTATTTTCACAGCTTTAAAAAGGCGTAATTTGAAGTTCCGATATGGTTGCAAATACATTGACAGTTTTCATGCTATGACAGTCATTTATGCTTCATTTTAAAGCATTATGATTGCACTTTAATATGGTATATAATTTGTAGCATAATGTGTGTTTTTACTAATTGGTGAATTTGATAGATCGGTAGAATGATTGTTCTATGTTTAATAACGCGGTAATCTGAGGTTGCCGATATGGCTCAATTACTTGTCAGTTTTCGTGCTTGACATTTTTGCACCATTTTAAAGCATTAAAATTGCCATTTGTTTTGGTATATAATTTATTGTATAATGTATTTTTAGAAAACGGCCAATTGGATAATCGGTAGAATTATTTTCCCAGATTTAAAAACGCGGTAATTTGAGGTTCCGATATGGTTGTGAATAACTTTGACAGTTTTCATGCTATGACAGTCATTTGCATCATTTTAAAGCATTACAGTTGCATTTTGTTTTTTGTATAATTCGTGGCATAATGAATTTTTACAAAAATTGGATAGATCGGTAGAATTATTGTTCTATGTTTAAAAACGCGGTAATTTAAGACCCCGATATGGTTGCAAATAACTTTTATAGTTTTCATGTTATAACAGTCGTTTATACATCTTTTTATTGCATTTTAGTTGCCATTTGTTTTGGTATATAATTTATTGCATAATGTATTTTAAGAAAATGGCCAATTGGATAGATCGGTAGAATTATTTTCCCAGGTTTAAAAAGGCGGTAATTTGAGGTTCCGATATGGTTGTGAATAACTTTGACAGTTTTCATGCTATGACAGTCATTTATGCATCATTTTAAAGCATTACAGTTGTCCTTTGTTTTTGTGTATAATTCGTGGCATAATGAATTTTTACAAAAATTGGATAGATCGGTAGAATTATTGTTCTATGTTTAAAAACGCGGTAATTTAAGACCCCGATATGGTTGCAAATAACTTTTATAGTTTTCATGTTATAACAGTCGTTTATACATCTTTTTATTGCATTTTAGTTGCCATTTGTTTTGGTATATAATTTATTGCATAATGTATTTTAAGAAAATGGCCAATGGATAGATCGGTAGAATTATTTTCCCAGGTTTAAAAGGCGGTAATTACAGTCATTTATGCATCAGTTTAGAGCATTATGATTGCACTTTAATTTGGTATATCATTTGTGGCATAATGTGTTCGTCTAAAAAATGGTCAATTTCATGGATCGGTAGAATTATTGTTCTATGTTTAAAACGCGGTAATTTGAGGTTCCGATATGGTTGCAAATAACTTTGACAGTTTTCATGCTAGGGCAATAGTTTATGCATCATTTTAAAGCATTACAGTTGCACTTTATTTTGGTGTATAATTTGTGGCATAATTAATTTTTACAAAAGTTGGATAGATCGGTATATTTATTGATACAGGTTTAAAAATGCGGTAATTCAAGGCTCCGATATGGTTGCAAATAACTTTTATAGTTTTCATGTTATAACAGTCGTTTATATATCTTTTTATTGGCATTATAGTTGCCATTTGTTTTGGTATATAATTTATTGCATAATATATTTTTAGAAAATTGCCAATTGGATAGATCGGTAGAAGTATTTTCACAGCTTTAAAAGGCGGTAATTTGAGGTTCCGATATGGTTGTGAATAACATTGACAGTTTTCATGCTATGACAGTCATTTATGCTTCATTTTAAAGCATTATATTGCATTTTAATATGGTATATAATTTGTAGCATAATGTGTGTTTTTACTAATTGGTGAATTTGATAGATCGGTAGAATTATTGTTCTATGTTTAATAAACGCTGTAATCTGAGGTTCCGATATGGCTGCAATTAACTTTGGCAGTTTTCGTGCTAGGACAGTCGTTTATGCACCATTTTAAAGCATTAAAATTGCCATTTGTTTTGGTATATAATTTATTGCATAATGTATTTTTAGAAAACGGCCAATTGGATAAATCGGTAGAATTATTTTCCCAGGTTTAAAAACGCGGTAATTTGAGGTTCCGATATGGTTGTGAATAACTTTGACAGTTTTCATGCTAGGGCAATAGTTTATGCATCATTTTAAAGCATTACAGTTGCACTTTGTTTTTGTGTATAATTTGTGGCATAATGAATTTTTACAAAAATTGGATAGATCGGTATATTTATTGGTACAGGTTTAAAAAATGCGGTAATTTAAGGCCCCGATATGGTTGCAAATAACTTTTATAGTTTTCATGTTATAACAGTCGTTTATACATCTTTTTATTGCATTTTATTTGCCATTTGTTTGGTATATAATTTATTCCATAATATATTTTTGGAAAATGGCCAATTGGATAGATCGGTGGAAATTATTTTCACAGCTTTAAAAAGGCGGTAATTTGAGGTTCCGATATGGTTGCAAATAACTTTGACATTATTGTTCTATGTTTACTAAACGCAGTAATCTGAGGTTCCGATATGGTTGCAATTAACTTTGGCAGTTTTCGTGCTAGGACAGTCGTTTATGCACCATTTTAAAGCATTAAAATTGCCATTTGTTTTGGTATATAATTTATTGCATAATGTATTTTTAGAAAATGGCCAATTTGATAGATCGGTAGAATTATTTTCCCAGGTTTTAAAAGGCGGGTAATTTGAGGTTCCGATATGGTTGTGAATAACATTGACAGTTTTCATGCTATGACAGTCATTTATGCATCATTTTAAAGCATTATGATTTGCACTTTAATTTGGTATATCATTTGTGGCACAATGTGTTCGTCTAAAATGGTCAATTTGAAGGATCGGTAGAATTATTGTTCTATGTTTAAAAACGCGGTAATTTGAGGTTCCGATATGGTTGCAAATAACTTTGACAGTTTTCATGCTAGGGCAATAGTTTATGCATCATTTTAAAGCATTACAGTGCACTTTATTTTGGTGTATAATTTGTGGCATAATGAATTTTTACAAAAGTTGGATAGATCGGTATATTTATTGGTACAGGTTTAAAAATGCGGTAATTCAAGGCTCCGATATGGTTGCAAATAACTTTATAGTTTTCATGTTATAACAGTCGTTTATATATCTTTTTATTGCATTATAGTTGCCATTTGTTTTGGTATATAATTTATTGCATAATATATTTTTAGAAAATTGCCAATTGGATAGATCGGTAGAATTATTTTCACAGCTTTAAAAAGGCGGTAATTTGAGGTTCCGATATGGTTGCAAATAACATTGACATTTTTCATGCTATGACAGTCATTTATGCTTCATTTTAAAGCATTATGATTGCACTTTAATATGGTATATAATTTGTAGCATAATGTGTGTTTTTACTAATTGGTGAATTTGATAGATCGGTAGAATTATTGTTCTATGTTTAATAACACGGTAATCTGGTATATAATTTATTGCATAATATATTTTTAGAAAATTGCCAATTGGATAGATCGGTAGAATTATTTTCACAGCTTTAAAAAGGCGGTAATTTGAGGTTCCGATATGGTTGCAAATAACATTGACAGTTTTCATCCTATGACAGTCATTTATGCATCATTTTAAAGCATTATGATTGCACTTAATATGGTATATCATTTGTAGCATAATGTGTATTTTTACAAATTGGTCAATTTGATAGATCGGTAGAATTATTGTTCTATGTTTAATAAACGCAGTAATTCTGAGGTTCCAATATGGTCTGCAATTAACTTTGGCAGTTTTCATGCTAGGACAGTCGTTTATGCACCATTTTAAAGCATTAAAATGCCATTTGTTTTGGTATATAATTTATTGCATTATGTATTTTTAGAAAACGGCCAATTGGATAAATCGGTAGAATTATTTTCCCAGGTTTAAAAACGCGGTAATTTGAGATTCCGATATGGTTGTGAATAACTTTGACAGTTTTCTTGCTATGACAGTCATTTATGATCATTTTAAAGCATTACAGTTGCACATTGTTTTGGTGTATAATTTGTGGCATAATGAATTTTCAAAAATTGGATAGATCGGTATATATTGATACAGGTTTAAAAATGCGGTAATTTAAGGCCCCGATATGGTTGCAAATAACTTTATAGTTTTCATGTTTCATGTACAGTTTTATCATCTTTTTTGCATTAGTTGCCATTTGCTTTGGTGTATAATTTTGCATAATGTATTTTTAGAAAAGTTGGATAGATCGATAGAATTATTTTCCCAGGTTTAAAAAGCGGTAATTTGAGGTTCCGATATGGTTGTGAATAACTTTGACAGTTTTCATGCTATGACAGTCATTTATGCATCATTTTAAAGCATTATGATTGCACTTTAATTTGTATATCATTTGTGGCATAATGTGTTTTAAAAATGGTCAATTTGATGATCGGTAGAATTATTTTCCCAGGTTTAAAAAGGCGGTAATTATGAGGTTCCGATATGGTTGTGAATAACTTTGACAGTTTTCATGCTATGACAGTCATTTATGCATCATTTTAAAGCATTATATTGCCTTTAATTTGGTATATCATTTGTGGCATAATGTGTTCGTCTAAAAAATGGTCAATTTGAGGTTCCGATATGGCTGCAAATAACATTGACAGTTTTCACACGCTATGACAGTCAATTTATGCATCATTTTCAAAGCATGATTGCATGCCTTAATATGGTATATCATTTGTAGCATAATGTGTATTTTACAAATTGGTCATTTGATAGATCGGAGAATTATTGTTCTATGTTTAATAAACGCAGTAATCTGAGGTTCCAATATGGTTGCAATAACTTTGGCAGTTTTCGTGCTAGGACAGTCGTTTATGCACCATTTTAAAGCATTAAAATTGCCATTTGTTTTGGTATAATTTATTGCATAAATGTATTTTTAGAAAATGGCCAAATTGGATAGATCGGTAGAATATTTTCCCAGGTTTAAAAAGGCGGTCATTTGAGGTTCCGATATGGTTGTGAATAACTTTGACAGTTTTCATGCTATGACAGTCATTTATGCATTATTTTAAGCATTATGATTGCACTTTAATTTGGTATATCATTTTGTGGCACAATGTGTTCGTCTAAAAAATGTCAATTTGAAGGATCGGTAGGAATTATTGTTCTATGTTTAAAACGCGGTAATTTGAGGTTCCGATATGGTTGCAAATAACTTTGACAGTTTCATGCTAGGGCAATAGTGTATGCATCATTTTAAGCATTACAGTTGCACTTTATTTGGTGTATAATTTGTGGCATAATGAATTTTTACAAAAGTTTGATAGATCGGTATATTTATTGGTACAGGTTTAAAAATGCGGTAATTCAAGGCTCCGATATGGTTGCAAATAACTTTTATAGTTTTCATGTTATAACAGTCGTTTATATATCTTTTTATTGCATTATAGTTGCCATTTGTTTTGGTATATAATTTATTGCATAATATATTTTTAGAAAATTGCCAATAGGATAGATCGGTAGAATTATTTGCACAGCTTTAAAAAGGCGGTAATTTGAGGTTCCGATATGGTTGCAATAACTTTGACAGTTTTCATGCTATGACAGTCATTTATGCATCATTTTAAAGCATATGATTGCACTTTAATATGATATATAATTTGTAGCATAATGTGTGTTTTTACAAATTGGTAAATTGATAGATCGGTAGAATTATTGTTCTATGTTTAATAAAAGCAGTAATCTGAGGTTCCGATATGGTCTGCAATTAACTTTGGCAGTTTTCGTGCTAGGACAGTCGTTTATGCACCATTTTAAAGCATTAAAATTGCCATTTGTTTTGGGTATAATTTATTGCATAATGTATTTTTGAAAATGGCCAATTGGATAGATCGGTAGAATTATTTTCCCAGGTTTAAAAAGGCGGTAATTTGAGGTTCCGATATGGTTGTGAATAACTTTGACAGTTTTCATGCTATGACAGTCATTTATGCATCAGTTTAGAGCATTATGATCGCACTTTAATTTGGTATATCATTTGTGGCATAATGTGTTCGTCTAAAAATGGTCAATTTGATGGATCGGTAGAATTATTGTTCTATGTTTAAAAACGCGGTAATTTGAGGTTCCGATATGGTTGCAAATAACATTGACAGTTTTCATGCTATGACAGTCATTTATGCATCATTTTAAAGCATTATGATTGCACTTTAATGATATATAATTTGTAGCATAATGTGTGTTTTTACAATTGGTCAATTTGATAGATCGGAAGAATTATTGTTCTATGTTTAATAAACGTAGTAATCTGAGGTTCCGATAGGTTGTTAGCAATTAACTTTGGCAGTTTTCGTGCTAGGACAGTCGTTTATGTACCATTTTAAAGCATTAAAATTGCCATTTGTTTTGGTATATAATTTATTGCATAATGTATTTTAAGAAAATGGCCAATTGGATAGATCGGTAGAATTATTTCCCAGCTTTAAAAAGGCGGTAATTTGAGGTTCCGATATGGTTGCAATAACTTTGACAGTTTTCATGCTATGACAGTCATTTATGCATCAGTTTAGAGCATTATGATTGCACTTTAATTTGGTATATCATTTGTGGCATAATGTGTTCGTCTAAAAAATGGTCAATTTGATGGATCGGTAGATTATTGTTCTATGTTTATAAACGCGGTAATTTGAGTTCCGATATGGTTGCAAATAACTTTGACAGTTTTCATGCTATGACAGTCATTTATGCATCAGTTTAGAGCATTATGATTGCACTTTAATTTGGTATATATCATTTGTGGCATAATGTTTTCGTCTAAAAAATGGTCAATTTGATGGATCGGTAGAATTAATTGTTCTATGTTTATAACGCGGTAATTTGAGGTTCGCCGATATGGTTGCAAATAACTTTGACAGTTTTCATGCTATGACAGTCATTTATGCATCATTTTAAAGCATTACAGTTGCACTTTATTTGGTGTATAATTTGTGCATAATGAATTTTTACAAAAGTTGGATAGATCGGTATATTTATTGGTACAGGTTTAAAAATGTGGTAATTCAAGGCTCCGATATGGTTGCAAATAACTTTTATAGTTTTCATGTTATAACAGTCGTTTTATATCTTTTTATTGCATTATAGTTGCCATTTGTTTTTATATAATTTATTGCATAATTATTTTTAGAAAATTGCCAATTGGATAGATCGGTAGAATTATTTTCAAGCTTTAAAAGGCGGTAATTTGAGGTTCCGATATGGTTGCAAATAACATTGACAGTTTTCATGCTTACAGTCATTATGCTTCATTTTAAAGCATTATGATTGCACTTTAATATGGTATATAATTTGTAGCATAATGTGTGTTTTACTAATTGGTGAATTTGATAGATCGGTTAGATTATAGTTCTATGTTTAATAAACCGGACGCGGTAATCTGAGGTTCCGATATGGCTGCAATTAGAAAACGGCCAATTGAATAAATCGGTAGAATTATTTTCCAGGTTTAAAAACGCGGTAATTTGAGGTTCCGATATGGTTGTGAATAACTTTGACAGTTTTCATGATATGACAGTCATTTATGCATCATTTTAAAGCATTACAGTTGCACTTTATTTTGGTGTATAATTTGTGGCATAATGAATTTTTACAAAAGTTGGATAGATCGGTATATTTATTGGTACAGGTTTAAAAATGTGGTAATTCAAGGCTCCGATAGGTTGCCAAATAACTTTTATAGTTTCATGTTATAACAGTCGTTTATATATCTTTTATTGCATTATAGTTGCCATTTGTTTTGGTATATAATTTATTGCATAATATATTTTTAGAAATTGCCAATTGGATAGATCGTAGAATTATTTT
>NW_023996604.1:25000-37438 GCF_015586225.1 Lucilia sericata | reverse complement strand
TATCTATCTATCTATCTATCTATCTATCTATCTAGATATCTATCTATCTATCTATCTATCTATCTATCTATCTATCTATCTATCTATCTATCTATCTATCTATCTATCTATCTATCTATCTATCTATCTATCTATCTATCTATCTATCTATCTATCTATCTATCTATCTGTCTATCTATCTACCTGTCTATCTATCTATCTATCTATCTCTATCTATCTATCTATCTATCTATCTATCTATCTATCGGTCTATCTACTCTATCTTCTATCTAGCTATCTAGCTATCTATCTATCTATCTATCTTATCTATCTATCTATCTAATCTATCTATCTATCTATCTATCTATCTATTATTTATCTATCTATCTATCTATCTATCTATCTATCTATCTATCTATCTATCTACCTATCTATCTACTATTCTACTATCTACTATCTATCTATCTAGCTATCTTCTATCTACCTATCTATCTATCTATCTATCTACCTATCTATCTATCTATCTTCTACTATCTATCTATCTATCTATCTATCTATCTATCTATCTAATCTATCTATCTATCTATTCTATCTATCTATCTATCTATCTATCTATCTAATCTATCTATCTATCTATCTATCTATCTATCTATCTATCTATCTATCTATCTATCTATCTATCTATCTATCTATCTATCTATCTATCTATCTATCTATCTATCGTATCTATCTAATCTATCTATCTATCTATCTATCTATCTATCTATCTATCTATCTATCTATCTATCTATCTATCTATCTATCTATCTATCTATCTATCTATCTATCTATCTATCTACTTCTATCTATCTATCTATCTATCTATCTATCTATCTATCTATCTATCTATCTATCTTATCTTCTATCTATCTATCTATTCTATCTATCTATCTATCTATCTATCTATCTATCTATCTATCTATCTATCTATCTATCTATCTATCTATCTATCTATCTATCTATCTATCTATCTATCTATATCTCTTTATCTATCCATTTATATATATCAATTTTTTGTAAAATGCAATGCATTGTTAATTATATTCACTTTTATCAATACTAAGCGCATATTCCAACGGCTAGTTGCTCATACGTTATATAATTTCATGTATTGTATTATATAATCATTAAATAAGTAATTATTTTTAATTTATTTAAATTTCTGAACTCCATGCTATAATATCATTTTCTGATTTAATAACTTTCCTTCTATCATGTTAACATTCCTACAAACATACATATGTCTAAAAGAATGCTTCTATTCTTTCCTATTTGACAATATATAGAATTTAATAAAATTAATAGAAAAACTTTTTCAATTACTTTTGCACAAAATCATAATAATAAAAATAAAATAAAAATGAAAACTCTGCATATCGTAAAACCAAAACAAATACAGAAGAACCAGCCTTAACAGTAATAATGGCTGGAATGAACAAACTAAGACCCACGAAGAAAAACCAAAAACACAAGCAAAAAGGGCAGATAATAGACTACCAATGGTAATATAGAAATGCTGATTGCAATAGTACATAACTGTGACATAAAACTTTTCAGAACTTTTTTGCACAAAATACAAAAACCCACACACCGATAACTTAGACTTAAACATATAACATTTACAAATATACATATATAGACATACATATACGTATTTCTATAATATTTTACATTTCCACTTTGCTTGTGTTGTCTAAATAAAAGCTGACAAAAATTATATTCAACCTCGATTTTTCTACATATTCAGCTTTATTTTCATGCTCCTCTATACCTTTTTTCCATTTTCTACAGGTTTGTTAAAATATTGAAATAAAATAAACGAGAGATGAAAAAAAAAAATAATAATCACAAAATTGGATACAATTACATTAGGTTTCGGTAATAAAATATGACAAAATATTTTATTACAAATATACCTGTGTCTTTATCTTTATATAGGTTTGTGTGCCGATGTTTGTCTTTATGACTTTTCTGGTGAGCCTTGTAAGACGACAACATATAACTTTGAACCTTAACATGAACTTGTGGAACATTTACTGTTCATGCTATTTTGTCAAATCTTACAGTGACAAGTAAAAAAATGGTTTCATTTAAGGTATGACCGAATAATTTAACATGCTACACCACTAAGCATTTTATATAGTCAATCTATACTTGACTATAGACTAGAATATATTCTAGACTATATACTGGACAATAGACTAGAGTGTAGACTAGACAATTGACTAGGCTATAAATTAGACTACAGACTAGACTATAGACTAGACTATAAATTAGACTATAGACTACACTGCAGACCAGACCATAGACTAGATAATAGACTAGACTACACACTATACCACAGACTAGATTATAGACTATAATATAGACTACAGACTACATTATAGACTAGAATATAGACTAGACCAGACTATAGACTAGACTATAGGCTAGAGTATAGACTAGACTATAGGCTAGACTATAGACTAGACTATAGACTAGACTATAGACTAGACTATAGACTAGACCAGACTAGACTATAGACTAGACCAGAATATAGACTAGACTATAGGCTAGACTATAGACTAGACCATAGACTAGACCAGACTATAGACTAGACTATAGACTAGACTATACACTAGACTATAGACTAGACTATAGACTAGACTATAGACTAGACTATAGACTAGAATATAGACTAGACTATATACTAGACTATAGACTAGACTATAGACTGGACTATAAACTAGACTACAGACTAGACTATAGACTAGACTATAGACTATACTACAGACTAGACCAGACTATAGACTAGACCAGACTATAGACTAGACGAGACTATATACTAGACTATAGACTAGACTATAGACTAGACTAGACTATAGACTAGACTATAGACTAGACTATAGACTAGACTGTAGACTAGACTATAGTCTAGACTATAGACTAGACTATAGACTGGACTATAGACTGGACTATAGACTAGACTATAGACTAGACTATAGACTAGACTATAGACTAGACTATAGACTAGACTATAGACTAGACTATAGACTAGACTATAGACTAGACTATAGACAAGACTATAGACTAGACTATAGACTAGACTATAGACTAGACTATAGACTAGACTATAGACTAGACTATAGACTAGACTATAGACTAGACTATAGACTAGACTATAGACTAGAGTATAGACTACACCACTGACTAGATTATAGACTAGACTGTGGACTAGACTATAGGCGACAGACTACACTATGGACTAGACAGACTACACCACAGACTAGACTAAAGACTAGATTATAGACTAAACTAAAGACTAGATTATAGACTAGAATATAGACTACACTATAGACTAGACTATAGGCTACACTATAGACTAGACTATAGACTAGACTATAGATTAGACTATAGAATAGACTATAGACTAGACTGTAGACTAGATTTTACACAAGACTATAGACTAGACTATTGACTTGACCATAAACAAGACTATAGACTAGACTATAGACTAGACTATAGAATAGACTATAGACTAGACTATAGAATAGACTATAGACTAGACTATAGACTAGACTATAAACTAGACTATAGAGTAGACTATAGACTAGACTATAGACTAGACTATAGACTAGACTATAGACTAGACTATAGACTAGACTATAGACTAGACTATAGACTAGACTATAGACTAGACTATAGACTAGACTATAGACTAGACTATAGACTAGACTATAGACTAGACTATAGACTAGACTATAGACTAGACTATAGACTAGACTATAGACTAGACTATAGACTAGTAGACTATAGACTAGACTATAGACTAGACTATAGACTAGACTAGACTAGACTATAGACTAGACTATAGACTAGACTATAGACTAGCCTATAGTCTAGACTATAGACTAGACTATAGACTAGACTATAGACTAGACTATAGACTAGACTATAGACTATAGACTAAACTATACGTTATAGTTATAGTCAAAATTATTATCAAGATCATTTTTATATTTTTTCTCTTCTTTACAGTGTTGCCAACTCCTTACTTAACTTTACATACTCCCTTTACACCTTAATGCCAATTTATGTATTTGAGAGAAAAATGAAAAGAAATAAACTAAAGCTAATAAAAAGGTTTTTATGCCCAAACGCCTACAAAACTTCATCACAAGAATCTTAAGTAGCAGAGGCCACCAGAAGATATTGCAAAAGCATCAAGTCAGCAGCATAGGGCAGCAAGATATAGAAACGTACCAAAAATTATGCTGTTACAGCACAATTTCATTTCATTTTTATTTGCTTTACTCTACTCTCGATACCTAAAAAAAGAAATACCTACCAAAATATTGTACTTAGTTTATATAAAAAAATAAAAGAAAATAAATAGATATCTTATATATAAAATTGTATTTACGACATAAACGTGCATAACGTTACATTGCGTTCAAATAGAGTTAGAGAAATTAGGGGGGTAAGGTAAAAAGTACTAATTTTGAAAAGGGGGAAGAATGTTAGCCAATGTTATGGGCTGGACCAAGAATTTGCAGATTTAAATTTTTTTGTATCAAAAAATATCTTTAAGAAAATATTAAGGAATTCAATTAGACTTTAGTTTAGGTTTCCTAAATTTTCCATCCATCACCCTAATACTCTTACTCTACTTCTAAGCCGAAAAGAAATATACAAACTTACCAAAAAAGAATACAAGGACTTATAACATGCCTTGCGGTATGTCCTTATAATCCGAATATACTCCACAACAACACAACATACAAAACCCCTATGAAAAAGGGAGTAAAAAGACGACAATATCCAAAAAAAATGCTGACACACTTATGACAGCACAATGTTGTTATGAACTTATCCTGATGAGTATTAACACAACTACAACTACTACTACAATAATGCTAAATTTTATAACTCGTCATCGTTATATAAAAATTTTGTAACCTAGTGGTAGCAGTGTGCTAACAGGCAAAGGAGTTTATTAAAAAATATATATAAAATGTTGCCTACACTAAGGGGCATATAAGCTCATTTGTTTTTATTTGATGCTGCATGTTTGTGCATGTTTATATTTGTGGTTTCGGTATGGTTGGCTCGTTATAGTCAGAGTTGAAGAAGTGTAAGAGTTTAAGGCTGAAAATAATGATCACTTCTGGCTTAAGTATTCACATACTCTGGAAAAATTTAAATAATCTAAAAAATTAACTCGAGGAGTACATAGGCTTTCGAATTGTTGCAGTTCCACTTAAATTCGTTTAGTATTTTCCAAGTTACAACAATTTAAAAGAATTTTTAATAAAATAACAAGTTTCAGAAAAGTATGGTAACACTAACAACCTATTGTTTTTTTGATCATCACAATTCTCTTTCATAACATTTAAAAATCAATTTATGAAAATTTACTATAAAATAACAAATGTATCAAATGTGGCAACACTGGTAAGACAAATTTTTCATACCGTAAAAATCTTAATTATTACTGACGTCATGCAGTTTCAAGCAAATCCCTTAAGTTGTTTCAAAATTATAGCAATTAAAAAAAAATAATTTAAAATAACAAATTCTTAAAGTCTGGCAACACTGGTAATACCATTATTACATAAAACAAATAGCCTATATTATTAGCTAGTGTTTGACTCTAGTTTCAAACAGTTAAATATCTCGCAAGTTATAACCTTACAAAAAATGCTTTAATCGGTTAAATATATAACAAATTTGTGAAATATGGCAACGCTGGTAAACAAAATATTTCATGCAACAAAAAGCCCACTTCTGTGCTAGTTCTGTTCTAGTTCTGTTTTAGTTCTGTTCTAGTTATGTTTTAGTTCTGTTCTAGTTCTGTGCTAGTGCAGTTCTAGTTCAGTTCTAGTTCTGTTGTATTTCTGTTCTAGTTCTGTTCTAGCTCCGTTCTAGTTCTGTTCTGGTTCTGTTCTGCTTCATTTCTAGTTCAGTTCTGTTCTAGCTCCGTTCTAGTTCTGTTCTTGTTCTAGTTCTGTTCTGCTTCATTCCTAGTTCAGTTCAAGTTCAGTTCTATTCTAGTTCTGTTCTAGTTCTGTTCTAGTTCTGTTCTAGTTCTGTTCTAGTTCTGTTCTAGTTCTGTTCTAGTTCTGTTCTAGTTCTGTTCTAGTTCTGTTCTAGTTCTGTTCTAGTTCTGTTCTAGTTCTGTTCTAGTTCTGTTCTAGTTCTAGTTCTAGTTCTGTTCTAGTTCTGTTCTAGTTCTGTTCTAGTTCTAGTTCTGTTCTAGTTCTGTTCTAGTTCTGTTCTAGTTCTAGTTCTGTTCTAGTTCTGTTCTGTAGTTCTGTTCTAGTTCTGTTCTAGTTCTGTTCTAGTTCTGTTCTAGTTCTGTTCTAGTTCTGTTCTAGTTCAGTTCTAGTTCTGTTCTAGTTCTGTTCTAGTTCAGTTCAAGTTTTGTTCTAGTTTTGTTCTAGTTCTGTTCTAGTTTTCTTCTAGTTCTGTTCTAGTTCTGTACTGGTTTTCTTCTAGTTCTGTTCTAGTTCTGTTCTAGTTCTGTTCTAGTTCTGTTCTTTTCTAGTTCTGTTTTAGTTCTGTTCTAGTTCTGTTCTAGTTCTGTTCTAGTTCGGTTCTAGTTCTGTTCTAGTTCTGTTCTAGTTCAGTTCTAGGTCTGTTCTAGTTCAGTTCTAGTTCTGTTCTGTTCTAGTTCTGTTCCAGTGCTGTTCTAGTTTTGTTCCAGTGCTGTTCTAGTCCTGTTCTAGTTTTGTTCCAGTTCTGTTCTAGTTTTGTTTTAGTTCTGTTCTAGTTATTTTCTAGTTCTATTCTATTCTAGTTCCGTTCTAGTTTTGTCCTAGTTCTGTTCTATTTCTGTTCTGGTTCTTTTTATTAAAAATTTTACTAATTAAATTTATTTAAAAAATGTTTTTGGTTTATCCATTGAAATGTTTAGAATTTTCTTTGCCAATTTTTTTTTTTTTTGGGTCTCTCATACATATTTCCATTACAAGTTGCCATGTGCTTATGTCTGTTATATGGTATCACCTGAAAGCTTAACATCATCATAACGATGTAAAAGAAAGCTTAAGAGTTATATAATTTTTTGGTGGTAAATTCTATTTGCTTTGCGAATGAACAAAAATAATTCCATTTCATATGATTTCCATTTTTTTTACAATGCTGCAGTTGTTATTTGTTTATAACACTTATGTATATGAAAACAGACGTAGAAAGGCAGTGGTGTAAAAGATTTTTTGTTGTGGGGGTAGAGAAGGGTCAATTTGGTTATAAACGTTCATTACTTTTTTCCTAATACTTATTAATTTGAACACTTTGTTGTCAATTTTAATTATTTTAAGGGGAAAAAGTACTTATTTGCAAATATTTTCTGAAAGGTACTAATTATTGAAAATAGTAGTGAATATACTACTTTCTGATTACCTTTAGGAAGCATGTGAATTGTTTTTATTCTTAAATACTTATCGGTTTTAAAGAAAAAACTGTTTTTGGTACTACTTTGTGCGATTTTGAAAAAGAGTACTTTTTCTACTACTTTTTTAAAATGAGCTTTTGAAAATATTTTTTTGCAATTTCAACCAAATTATATATATTTTTTATAGAAAGTCCTGTTTTGCTTACTTTCTGCAAGTTTTTTAAAAAAGTACTTTTTCTACTACTTTTTTTAAAGTGAAATTTTCAACAATTTCAATGAAATTATATATATTTGTTGTCAATTTTAATAATTTTAAGGGGAAAAAGTACTTATTTGCAAATATTTTCTGAAAGGTACTAATTATTAAAAATAGTAGTGAATATACTTTTTTTTGATTACCTTTAGGAAGCATTTGATTTTTTTTTATTCTTCAGTACCTATCGGTTTTAAAGAAAAATTTGGTTTTTGTACTACTTTGTGCGATTTTGAAAAAAGTACTTTTTCTACTACTTTTTTAATATGAGCTTTTGAAAATAATTTTTGGCAATTTCAACCAAATTATATATATTTTTTATAGAAAGTCCTTTTTTGCTTACTTTCTGCAAGTTTTTTAAAAAAAGTACTTTTCTACTACTTTTTTATAGTGACAACAATTTCAATGAAATTATATACATATATTTGTTGTCAATTTTAATTATTTTAAGGAGAAAAAATACTTATTTGCAAATATTTTCTGAAAGGTACTAATTATTGTAAATAGTAGTGAATATACTATTTTCTGATTGCCTTTAGGAAGCATGTGATTGTTTTTTATTCTTCAATACCAATCGGTTTTAAAGAAAAAAGTGTTTTTTGTACTACTTTATGCGATTTTGAAAAAAAGTACTTTTTCTACTACTTTTTTAAAATGAACTTTTGAAAATATTTTTTTGCAATTTCAACCAAATTATATATATTTTTTATAGAAAGTCCTTTTTTGCTTACTTTCTGCAAGTTTTTTAAAAAAGTACTTTTTCTACTACTTTTTTTAAAGTGAAATTTTTAACAATTTCAATGAAATTGTATATATTTTTATAGAAAGTCCTTTTTTTCTTACTTTCTACACTTTTCTGAAAAAGTACTTTTTCTACTACTATTTTTCAAATTTAGTTTTTGGTACAATTTTTGGATCATTTCCTATAAGATGATATTTTGTTTTACAAAAAGTACTTTATTTTGGTACTTTTTCAAAGTTTTTCTTCAATATTTTCAGATTATGTTTGCCCATCTTTATTGTCTCTATTTCCTTTAATACATATTTCTGTGTTATTTTTACTATGTCACTTGGGTTTATTTGGTTTAGATTTGTTTTCCTTTTTAGTACTTGTATTTTGAGTTTTAGGGCTTTTTTCTTTATACACAAACATACATACATGAGTGTTAAATAAGCAAAGGATGAGATTATGTTTTCCAGTTTACTGTTACACTAAAAAGGATACACAGATTCTAGTATTTTTTTCTAAAGGAATTATGTTGGCTCTCTGCCAGTTTGCCAGTTAGGCTGGGATTCATTTCAATTTTGTTTTAAACGAGAGTATGTGGTAATACATGTTGTTTTGAGGTTTGTTAGTTTTTTGCAATTTTAGGCGCAAAACTAAATCCCTTAAAAAAACTCTAACTTTTATGATCAGATTAAAAGAAAACATATTTGGGTTTAGTTGGGGTAAAAACAGATTTTTTTAAGGGCATAAAGCTTAAAATAAAAGAAATTTAAACTTAAAAGAAGAAAATAATTAATTTTCATTTTTCTCTTTTTTTACAGTTTTCGCATTAATCGCATAGAATCGCCCATTTTGAAATACGATGGCGACTGTGGTGAGTCCTTGACTATATACGATTCTGATCATGCTGATCCGGCACGCATTATCAAAACTTTCTGTGATACTTTTTCGCGCCCCATGGAAAAGGTGGACTTTGTTAGCACTAGTCCCTCGCTGTATGTGCAGTTTGAATCGAAAACGGGTTCTTATAGCGGCAGTTCTTTGTATTATTGGGCCCATTATGATTTCTTTAATAATACACGTTTTGGTGATCCGGTACCTAATACCTTATGTGATGAGGTTATGTATGCTTGGAAACATCCGGGTGGTAAGATACGTTCTCCCATGAATTCTTTAATCTTTAAGAGAACTGGTGGCTCCGATGTACGCTGTCAATATAAATTTGTTACCGATCGCAGACTTTACGCGAGAGCTGTTATAGAAGTGAACTCGGTTATGTTTAAGGAATTGCCCTACAATAACAATGCCTGCACTAGATGTCATGAGGAGAGAGTGGATAAACTGGTTATATGGGAGGAAAGAGAAAAGTTTCAAAATAATTTGGCCTGTTTTTGTGACAATATACCGCGGCCGGTAAGAGTTATCTCCTCAGCCGATCAAATGAATTTGGAAATGATAGTACAAGGCCAGCATGCCATTACCTCTTATTTTAAGAATCCCAATCCTTTATTTGAAGCTTCCTATGAGTTTGCCCATGGTCCTTTATGTGGCCCCATTACTTTGGGACCTTCTCCCGATGGTGAGCTGGTATATCCTTTCAAAAAAGCCTTGGCTTTGGTTACAGGACCCATGGGTTCCCAGCCGGAGCATCATTATAGACGAGAGAAATGTATTTGGGAATTGAAAGTGGCCTCACAAAGAGATTTATGGCTGAATTTGGAGAAGGCTCGTTTTGGTGATCGCACCTGTGACAGTGCTAAGATAGAAGTGTATCTAGCTGGTCGCCTAGAACCCCGCTTTATTATATGTCCTGAAAATGTCTCCTTGGCAAGAGATTTACCCATTTTATCTACCGCCGATTTGGGTGCTTTGGGTGCCGATCAGGAACCCTTACCCGTACTCATACAATACACAGGTGATGGCCAACCGGGCAAGAATATCTTCCGTCTGGTATGGACTGAACTTTTCCACTTACCCCGCAATCCAGATGGCAGTCTGGCTGCCTCTCTACTACAAGATAATGAATGTAACTTCAAGTGTCCTGGCAATTCACATATCTGTCTACCCCGCCACTTGGTCTGTGATGGCATACAAAATTGTCCCAATGTTTCGCATACCTCCTCGCTGGAAGATCTCACCCAACACATACAATGGAATCTAGAGCAATTTGATTTATGGCATGAACACAAAGACAAAGAACACTTAATGAATGCCATTTTAGATGATGAATCCTCTTTGATTTGTATAAAGGAATATACGCGTAAATTATCATATGGCGAACTAAGTTTCTTCGTTGCCATCTCAATGGCGATAATTGTTTTAATTATATTAATTTTACGACTCATGTGTAGAGGTTCGAAACATAAGGAGGCTTCCATGAATTATTAATAAACGGAGAAAAATAGAGATAACTCATGCTAAAACACACGAATTTGTTGAACAATTTCATAAAAAACAACAGTTATTTAGTAAATAGTATTATTAAAGTTTTTAATTTATATTTTAATCTAAACACAACAAAAAATGTACACAATTTCTAGCTGCAAAATTTACCAGAGAGAAAAAAAAAATTATTATTATTCAAAAAAACCCTTTTAGCTAAAATAGCCTTTAATATTTTATTAAATAAAATAAATTTTTCAACAATTTCTTTAATATTTTAAAGATTTTCAAAAAAATAACTAATAAAAAATAATAAATAGTTCACTTCTGGTTCAGTTCTAGTTCAGTTCTAGTTCAGTTCTAGTTCAGTTGTAGTTCAGTTCTAGTTCAGTTGTAGTTCAGTTCTAGTTCAGTTTTAGTTCAGTTTTAGCTCAGTTCTAGTTAAGTTATAATTCAGTTCAGTTCTAATTCAGCTCTAATTTAGTTCTAGTTCAGTTTTAGTTCTGTTCTAGTTCTAGTTCTGTTCTAGTTCTGTTCTAGTTCTGTTCTAGTTCTGTTCTAGTTCTGTTCTGTTCTAGTTCTGTTCTAGTTCTGTTCTAGTTCTGTTCTAGTTCTGTTCTAGTTCTGTTCTAGTTCTGTTCTAGTTCTGTTCTAGTTCTGTTCTAGTTTTGTTCTAGTTTTGTTCTAGTTCTGTTCTAGTTCTGTTCTAGTTTTGTTCTAGTTCTGTTCTAGTTCTGTTCTGGTTCTGTTCTAGTTCCGTTCTAAATCTAGTTATGTTCTAGTTCTGTTCTAGTTCCGTTCTAGTTCTAGTTATGATCTAGTTCTGTTCTAGTTCTGTTCTAGTTTTGTTCTAGTTCTGTTCTAGTTCTGTTCTAGTTTTGTTCTAGTTCTAGTTCTGTTCTAGATCTAGTTATGTTCTAGTTCTGTTCTAGTTCCGTTCTAGTTCTAGTTATGATCTAGTTCTGTTCTAGTTCTGTTCTAGTTCTGTTCTAGTTCTGTTCTAGTTCTGTTCTAGATCTAGTTATATTCTAGTTCTGTTCTAGTTCCGTTCTAGTTCTAGTTATGATCTAGTTCTGTTCTAGTTCTGTTCTAGATCTAGTTATATTCTAGTTCTGTTCTAGTTCCGTTCTAGTTCTAGTTATGATCTAGTTCTGTTCTAGTTCTGTTCTAGTTCTGTTCTAGTTCTGTTCTAGTTCTGTTCTAGTTCTGTTCTAGTTCTGTTCTAGTTCTGTTCTAGTTCTGTTCTAGTTCTGTTCTAGTTCTGTTCTAGTTCTGTTCTAGTTCTGTTCTAGTTCTGTTCTAGTTCTGTTCTAGTTCTGTTCTAGTTTTGTTCTAGTTCTGTTCTAGTTCTGTTCTAGTTCTGTTCTAGTTTTGTTCTAGTTCTGTTCTAGTTCCGTTCTAAATCTAGTTATGTTCTAGTTCTGTTCTAGTTCCGTTCTAGTTCTAGTTATGATCTAGTTCTGTTCTAGTTCTGTTCTGTTCTAGTTCTGTTCTAGTTCTGTTCTAGTTCTGTTCTAGTTCTGTTCTAGTTCTGTTCTAGTTCTGTTCTAGTTCTGTTCTAGTTCTGTTCTAGTTCTGTTCTAGTTCTGTTCTAGTTCTGTTCTAGTTCTGTTCTAGTTCTGTTCTAGTTCTGTTCTAGTTCTGTTCTAGTTCTTTTCTAGTTCTGTTCTAGTTCTTTTCTAG
>NW_023996604.1:0-22500 GCF_015586225.1 Lucilia sericata | reverse complement strand
CTAACTACCTGACTACCTAACTAACTGAGTGACTAACTACCTACCTTACTAACAAACTGAGTAACTAACTTACTAACTAGTTAGGTTAGATTGATAGGATCAAATACACCTAGGCCACTATCTGGCCTGTTGTGCGCTCCTACTAACTAACTACCTAGCTAACTAACTAAATAACGAATTAATTAACTATCTAACTTACTAACTAACTAACTGATTAGCTAACTAACAAACTACTTTTGTAACTAACTAATAAAACCTTTATTAGGAAAACCTGAAAGCTTTTTTGGCTTTGAGTGTTTTGTTCAAATTTAAAAGCTTTTATAGTTTTTTTAGTTCCTTACAATAACTAAGACAAATAGCTTAAAAACTAATGGAATATTTATGGAAAGCTTTCAACTAGGGTTCTATAGTTGAAACGAAAAGTCGACTTTTCGACTTTTTTCATTTTGTTAAAAGTCGACTTTTTGCATTTTATGAAAAGTCGATTTTTCGACTTTTTTCATTTAATTAAAAGTCGACTTTTAGACTTTTCGACTATAAGTATTTTATAAATAGTCGACTTTTCGACTTTTCGACTTTTTTCGACTTTTTTCGACTTTTCGACTTTTTCCGACTTTGTGACTTTTTTCCACATTTTTTTTTACTTTTTCGAGTTTTTCCGACTATTAAGAGTTTTTGACTTTTTTTTTCCACTTTTTTAAAATTTTGGACTATTTTTGACTTTTTTCTACAATTTTCGAGTTTTCGACTTTTTCCGAATTTTTTCGACTTTTTCCGAATTTTCTTAAAAAAATTTTTTTCTTAAAAATTTTTATGGTTTGTGATACTAAATAACTTCAATGAATCGAAAACTTAAAGCTGTATAAAGCTTTCATGTTTTTAAACAACAACTACAAGTTATAGAAAGCTTTTAGCTATAAAAACCATATATTTTATGAGTCAAGAAGGTTTCATAATTTAAAAGTTTCTAAAAAAAAACCCTTAAGTGAAACAAAAGTATAATATAAAGCTTTTTTATAATGAAGCTTTTCATGGACTTTTTGTGGATAATTTGTTATAGATTTTTGATAAAATCATTCTTTAATTTGTTTGTATACCTGATCCTGGCAAAAGTACTATTTGAATAAATTAGTTTATAACAAGTAACTATTTATATTAATAACTTGTAAAAGCTTTTAAACTAATTAAACAAATAAGTATAGAAATATTAAAGCAACAATATTTCATATCTAATATTTATTTATAATTAATAAATAAGGATGTTTAAATAATAATCTATCCACAAAGGTTCTCTATATACTACTTAGCACCACGACAACACAATTTCAATATTTAGTTTAGAAATAACTTAGAAAAATGTCACTACATTTAATAGAACTTCTGCATAAAGGTGTTCTCAAAATTATTTACTTTTATAGCCTGATATTGGGCCTACTACCGGGTACTTTTGATTGGAATACTCATAAATTTACAATAACCAAAAGTTATCTTATAATGAGTGCCCTCATGCAGTTAATATTCTTGGGTATAACACCACTGACCGCACCTTTGGGTCAGAAGAATAGTAGTTATATGGACGATAAGCCAATACTGCTCTACACCTTTATGGCGGGTAAATTGACCAGAATCGCTACAATAATAACCATCAGTGCTATGACTTGGCGGAGAAGAAAACGTTATTTGGATTTATATGAACGTTATGACAAATTTCTTAATAAATATAAAAATTTCTTGATAAATTTTCGTTGCAATATAGAGAAGGATTTACAACGAGAGGAGCAACGTTTGAAAAAACTGTTGATTCTAAAATTTGTCTCTGTACACCTGCATGCATTTACCATAAGCAGTTTGTATGTGGAAATGCAGGAAAATCCTAGCCGAGAATATTATATCATGGTTTCACTTAATCTCTCGCAGGGCCTTTATCTGTGGACCGCCAATTTACAATTTATGTTAGTGTTATGTGAAATAAGTTTAAGATTTTCGTACATTAACTTGGCTCTGAAAGTATTGCAGCGCCGAATTTTTGCCGCCCAGGATTCTCTGAAATATTATTTTGTTTTATATAAAATGCATTTGGAATGTCTGAAAATGTCTAGATTAGTTCTTGAAGTTTGTAATACGGTTACTTTCTTTATGTTATTGAAAATTTTCACCTCTAATATCGTAATATTGTATCATGCGGTCTTGGTTCTGATGAGCAATTTACCTTCCCATAATAAGGGGAATTTTATTGGCATTCTGTGTATTTTGAACTTTTACTGGGATGCTTTGTTGGTGACGGCAGCCATTGACTATGTCTTGACTACCTGTAATAGCTCGGCGTTTATAATACAAACAACTTGGTTGGAATCAAAGAAGGGAGAGGACAGAGAGGTGTCAAGGAAATTAACGCAATTGGTGAGTAACATACATTTTTGTACTTTAGTTCTAGTTCAAGTCTAGTTTTAGTCGAGTTCTAGTTCAGTTCTAATTCTATTTCAGTTCTAGTCCAGTTCTAGTTCAGTTCTAGTTTAGTTCTAGTTTAGTTCTAGTTTAGTTCTAGTGCAGTGAACTAGAACTGAACTAGAACTGAACTAGAACTGAACTAGAACTGAACTAGAACTGAACTAGAACTGAACTAGAACTGAACTAGAACTGAACTAGAACTGAACTAGAACTGAACTAGAACTGAACTAGAACTGAACTAGAACTGAACTAGAACTGAACTAGAACTGAACTAGAACTGAACTAAAACTGAACTAAAACTGAACTAAAACTGAACTAAAACTGAACTAAAACTGAACTAAAACTGAACTAAACTGAACTAGAACTGAACTAGACTAGAACTGAACTAGAACTGAACTAGAACTGAACTAGAACTGAACTAGAACTGAACTAGAACTGAACTAGAACTGAACTAGAACTGAACTAGAACTGAACTAGAACTGAACTAGAACTGAACTAGAACTGAACTAGAACTGAACTAGAACTGAACTAGAACTGAACTAGAACTGAACTAGAACTGAACTAGAACTGAACTAGAACTGAACTAGAACTGAACTAGAACTGAACTAGAACTGAACTAGAACTGAACTAGAACTGAACTAGAACTGAACTAGAACTGAACTAGAACTGAACTAGAACTGAACTAGAACTGAACTAGAACTGAACTAGAACTGAACTAGAACTGAACTAGAACTGAACTAGAACTGAACTAGAACTGAACTAGAACTGAACTAGAACTGAACTAGAACTGAACTAGAACTGAACTAGAACTGAACTAGAACTGAACTAGAACTGAACTAGAACTGAACTAGAACTGAACTAGAACTGAACTAGAACTGAACTAGAACTGAACTAGAACTGAACTAGAACTGAACTAGAACTGAACTAGAACTGAGCTAGAACTGAACCAGAACTGAACTAGAACTGAACTATAACTGAACTAGAACTGAACTAGAACTGAACTAGAACTGAACCTGAACTATAACTGTACTACAACTGAACTAAATTAGAACTAGAAAAATTGAAATTTAAAAAAATTCAGTTTCGAGAGAGAATCTAACTGTTGATGAAAGTTTGATTTTTGGTGAAATTTTTGAAATGTTTTTCTTTAAAAATGTCAATTTAATTTTTGATGATACAATTCTTTCTTATCAAATTGTGAAGGGTTTAAGTTCTGGAATATTATCCTGAATTCTTAGACAAATAGGCAATTTTTTGAATTAATTAAATAAATTTGTATTTCATAGTAGAAGTCATTAACTATTAAACCTAAATGTACAGCGAAGAAAGATAATAATCGTCCGTTCAATTGAATAATAAGTAATGGTCACTTTGTAAATGAATTCTGAATAAAACAACATTAGTTTAAAAATGACGTTACACAATGTCACTACATCTAACCGAAGTTCTTTATCAAAGTGTTATAAGAATAACTTATTTTTATTCCCTAATCTTGGGTATTTTACCAGGAAGTTATGATTGGCAAACCCACAAATTTTGTGTAACGAAATCATATCTCTTCTACAGTGGATTCATACAATTGTCATTTTTAAGTATTATACCTTTAACATCGACATTTATGCATGAGAAAAATAATTACATGAGTAATAAACCCATTTTACAATGGTCCTATATGGTGGGTAAATTGGCCATGGTTACAACTGTGGTGGTTGTAAGTTTTAAAATATGGCAAAGAAGACAAGGTTTTATGGATTTGTATGAAATTTACGAGAGATTTGAGACAAAGTATGCAAACTTATTCTCATATTTTCGGCAACACATCATAGGAGAGGATTTCGGCAAGCAGGAGAAACGTTTGAAGAGATATTTAATTTATAAATTCTTCTCCCTGCATGTTCATACCTTAGCCATTACCAGCATGTATTTTCAAATGCAAGACAATCCCGATCTGGAATTTGTATTTATGATCACTGTCAATATGCTGCAAGGTTTTTATCTACTCACTGCTAATCTGCAGTTTATGCTGGTGTTATGCCAAATGACTCTGCACTTTTCCTTTATAAACGTTTCATTAGAGGCTTTGCCGCCGCAACGTTTACCTTTAAACGATTTATTAAATTTCTATTTAGTATTGTATGAAATGCATTTGGAATGTCTAAAGATGTCCAGACTTTTCTTTAAAGCCAGCAATACAGTCACTTTCTTTATGTTATTGAAAATTTTCACCTCAAATATTATTTTGCTATATCATGCCGTCTTGACAATAATGAGCAATATACGTTCAACTGAGACAAGTAATTTTGTGGGTTTCATATGTATAGTGAATTTTTATTGGGATAGTTTATTGGTAACAGCTGCCATTGATCTTGCATTGGCTTCCTGTCATCGTGCCAAGGATATTTTGCAAGGTACTTGGATTGTGTGGAAGCAAGGAGAGGATGTGGAAACATTTAAGAAATTAACACAACTGGTAAGTCGACACTTTTAAGTCTTGATCAGTTCTAGTTCTATTCTAGTTCTTTTGTAGTTCTGTTCTAGTTTGTTCTAGTTCTCTTTTAGTTCTGTTCTAGTTCTGTTCTAGTTCTGTTCTAGTTCTGTTCTAGTTCTAGTTCTGTTCTAGTTCTGTTCTAGTTCTGTTCTAGTTCTGTTCTAGTTCTGTTCTAGTTCTGTTCTAGTTCTGTTCTAGTTCTGTTCTAGTTCTGTTCTAGTTCTATTCTAGTTCTGTTCTGTTCTAGTTCTGTTCTAGTTCTGTTCTAGTTCTGTTCTAGTTCTGTTCTAGTTCTGCTCTAGTTCTGTTCTAGTTCTGTTCTAGTTCTGTTCTAGTTCTGTTCTAGTTCTGTTCTAGTTCTGTTCTAGTTCTGTTCTAGTTCTGTTCAGTTTCTGTTCTGTTCTAGTTCTGTTCTAGTTCTGTTCTAGTTCTGTTCTAGTTCTGTTCTAGTTCTGTTCTTGTTCTGTTCTAGTTCTGTTCTAGTTCTGTTCTAGTTCTGTTCTAGTTCTGTTCTAGTTCTGTTCTAGTTCTGTTCTAGTTCTGTTCTAGTTCTGTTCTAGTTCTGTTCTAGTTCTGTTCTAGTTCTGTTCTAGTTCTGTTCTAGTTCTGTTCTAGTTCTGTTCTAGTTCTGTTCTAGTTCTGTTCTAGTTCTGTTCTAGTTCTGTTCTAGTTCTGTTCTAGTTCTGTTCTAGTTCTGTTCTAGTTCTGTTCTGGTTCTGTTCTAGTTCTGTTCTAGTTCTGTTCTAGTTATGTTTTAGTTCTGTTCTAGTTCTGTTTTAGTTCTGTTCTATTCTATTCCAGTTCTAGTTATGTTCTAGTTCTACTCTAGTTATGTTTTAGTACTGTTTTAGTTCTGTTCTAGTTCTATTCTAGTTGTGTTCTAGTTCTACTCTAGTTCTGTTTTAGTTCTGTTCTAGCTCTGTTCTAATTCTGTTCTAGTTCTGTTCTAGTTCTGTTCTAGTTCTGTTCTAGTTCTGTTCTAGTTCTGTTCTAGTTATGTTCTAGTTATGTTCTAGTTCTGTTCTAGTTCTGTTCTAGTTCTGTTCTAGTTCTGTTCCAGTTCTGTTCCAGTTCTGTTCCAGTTCTGATTCAGTTCTGTTTTAGTTCTGTTCTAGTTCTGTTCTAGTTCTGTTTTAGTTCTGTTCTAGTTCTGTTCTAGTTCTGTTCTAGTTTTGTTCTAGTTCTGTTCTAGTTCTGTTCTAGTTCTGTTCTAGTTCTATTCTAGTTCTGTTCTAATTCTGTTCTAGTTCTGTTCTAGTTCTATTCTAGTTCTGTTCTAGTTCTGTTCTAGTTCTGTTCTAGTTCTGTTCTAGTTCTGTTCTAGTTCTGTTCTAGTTCTGTTCTAGTTCTGTTCTAGTTCTGTTCTAGTTCTGTTCTAGTTCTGTTCTAGTTCTGTTCTAGTTCTGTTCTAGTTCTGTTCTAGTTCTGTTCTAGTTCTGTTCTAGTTCTGTTATAGTTCTGTTCTAGTTCTGTTTAGTTCTGTTCTAGTTCTGTTTTAGTTCTGTTCTAGTTCTGTTCTAGTTCTGTTCTAGTTCTGTTCTAGTTCTGTTCTAGTTCTGTTCTAGTTCTGTTCTAGTTCTGTTCTAGTTCTGTTCTAGTTCTGTTCTAGTTCTGTTCTAGTTCTGTTCTATTTCTGTTCTAGTTCTGTTCTAGTTCTGTTCTAGTTCTGTTCTAGTTCTGTTCTAGTTCTGTTCTAGTTCTGTTCTAGTTCTGTTCCAGTTCTGTTCTAGTTCTATTCTAGTTCTGTTCTAGTTCTGTTCTAGTTCTGTTCTAGTTCTGTTCTAGTTCTGTTCTAGTTCTGTTCTAGTTCTGTTCTAGTTCTGTTCTAGTTCTGTTCTAGTTCTGTTCTAGTTCTGTTCTAGTTCTGTTCTAGTTCTGTTCTAGTTCTGTTCTAGTTCTGTTCTAGTTCTGTTCTAGTTCTGTTCTAGTTCTGTTCCAGTTCTGTTCTAGTTCTGTTCTAGTTCTGTTCTAGTTCTGTTCTAGTTCTGTTCTAATTCTGTTCTAGTTCTGTTCTAGTTCTATTCTAGTTCTGTTCTAATTCTGTTTTAGTTCTGTTCTAGTTCTGTTCTAGTTCTGTTCTAGTTCTGTTCTAGTTCTGTTGTAGTTCTGTTCTAGTTCTGTTCTAGTTCTGTTCTAGTTCTGTTCTAGTTCTGTTCTAGTTCTGTTCTAGTTCTGTTCTAGTTCTGTTCTAGTTCTGTTCTAGTTCTGTTCTAGTTCTGTTCTAGTTCTGTTCTAGTTCTGTTCTAGTTCTGTTCTAGTTCTGTTCTAGTTCTGTTCTAGTTCTGTTCTAGTTCTGTTCTAGTTCTGTTCTAGTTCTGTTCTAGTTCTGTTCTAGTTCTGTTCTATTCACCTAAATTGAAATGTGATTATTATTTAATCATTTCAAATTATTTCTTTTAATTAATATCTGGTTCTAGTTCTATCTCCATATTATTTTCAATGTCTTTTATTTAAAAGAAGGTTGACTGCGATATTAATCTTAATGAAAGTAGATTCGAACATTTACTCTTCATATAAAGTTCTATAAATGACAAATATATTTCAAACAATTACACATGACGATTGTACTGAATAGATAAATATCATTAATTCAAATAAATTAATCAACTGGTAGTTTTGAACAACTAGTAGTAAGTAATTTTAACTTTAGTTACTAGTATTAAAGTGTTTTTACAAAATGACACTACAACTACTGGATATTACACATAAATTCATTATAAAGATTACTTATTATTACTCCTTAATACTGGGTATATCTCCTGGAATTTACGATTATTCTAGAAATACTTTTAAACTAACGAAATTATATCTACTATACAGTGCCATTATACAAATAATATTTTTGGGTATTACTCCTTTAACATCGCCCTATGTAGAGCAGGAGAACAATTTTATGGAAAATAAACCCATTTTACAATGGACCTATTTGGTGGGTAAAGTTGCACGTATTTTAACAATTGTGGTAATAAGTGGCAAAATCTGGTTGGCAAGACAAAATCTAATACAAATTTATGAATTGTATAGAATATTTTTGTTCAAATACGAACAATTTATGAAATATTTTGGCTGCAATATATCTTGTGATTTAGAAGAGGAGGGGAAACGTATGCAGCAGTTGATGTTTTATAAGTTTTTAACACTGCATTTGAACTCTCTAGTCATACAAGGCATGTTTATTCAGATGCAGGAGAAACCGGGTCGTGCCTATTTTATTATGGTCTCACTTAATCTATTGCAAACTTTCTATCTTCTGGTGGCCAATTTACAATTTATGGTGATTTTATGTGAAATACATATGAGATTTTACTTCATAAACAAATCCCTGGAGGCTATGCAGTCTAAGAGATTTCCCTATAATTTGGTCTTGCAATATTATTTGATATTTTATAACATGTATGCGGAATGTTATGATTTAACTAAAATGTGTTTTAAAGCCTGTAATGATGTAACCTTTTTTATGCTGATAAAAATTTTTACCACAAATATTGTCATATTATATCATGCTGCTTTGGTATTAATGTGCCGAATACGTTCGGATAATTTAGTCAGTTTATTTGGTACTTTGTGTATAGTGAATTTTTATTGGGATAGTTTTTTAAATACAGTGGCCATTGACAAGGTCTTGACATCGAGTAGTCGAACCGCAGATTTATTAAGGGATACTTGGATAACGCTGGACGAGGTGGGGGACTTGCAGATGTATAAGAAATTAACACAAGTGGTAAGAAATATAAGACAACACTGGCGAATAGTAGAGGTAGTTATAGACCATTTTTTGGTCTAGAAAAAAACCAGTTATTGGACATATTTCTGTCCGGAAATAAGGCCAATTACTGGCCCTATTTCTGTCTAGAAATAATGTCAGTTTCTGTCTAGGAGAGAACAAAACTAGAACAGAACTAGAACAGAACTAGAACAGAACTAGAACTAGAAGAGAACTAGAACAGAACTAGAACAGAACTAGAACTAGAAAGACTAGAACAGAACTAGAATAGAACTAGAACAGAACTAGAACAGAACTAGAACAGAACTAGAACAGAACTAGAACAGAACTAGAACAGAACTAAACAGAACTAGAACAGAACTAGAACAAACTAGAACAGAACTAGAACAGAACTAAAACAGAACTAGAACAGAACTAGAACAGAACTAGAACAGAACTAGAACAGAACTAGAACAGAACTAGAACAGAACTAGAACAGAACTAGAACAGAACTAGAACAGAACTAGAACAGAACTAGAACAGAACTAGAACAGAACTAGAACAGAACTAGACAGAACTAGAACAGAACTAGAACAGACTAGAAAACCTAGAACAGAACTAGAACATAACTAGAACAGAACTAAAACGAACTAGAACAGAACTAGAACAGAACTAGAACAGAACTAGAACAGAACTAACAGAACTAGAACAGAACTAGAACAGAACTAGAACAGAACTAGAACAGAACTAGAACAGAACTAGAACAGAACTAGAACATAACTAGAACAGAACTAGAACAGAACTAAACAGAACTAGAACAGAACTAGAACAGAACTAGAACAGAACTAGAACAGAACTAGAACAGAACTAGAACAGAACTAGAACAGAACTAGAACAGAACTAGAACAGAACTAGAACAGAACTAGAACAGAACTAGAACAGAAACTAGAACAGAACTAGAACAGAACTAGAACAGAACTAGAACAGAACTAGAACAGAACTAGAACAGAACTAGAACAGAACTAGAACAGACTAGAACAGAACTAGACAGAACTAGAACAGAACTAGAAAAAACTAGAACAGAACTAGAACAGAACTAGAACAGACTAGAACAGAACTAGAACAGAACTAGAACAGAACTAGAACAGAACTAGAACAGAACTAGAACAGAACTAGAACAGAACTAGAACAGAACTAGAACAGAACTAGAACAGAACTAGAACAAACTAGAACAGAACTAGAACAGAACTAGAACAGAACTAGAACAGAACTAGAACAGAACTAGAACAGAACTAGAACAGAACTAGACAGACTAGAACAGAACTAGAACAGAACTAGAACAGAACTAGAACAGAACTAGAACAGAACTAGAACAGAACTAGAACAGAACTAGAACAGAACTAGAACAGAACTAGAACAGAACTAGAACAGAACTAGAACAGAAAGAACAAACTAGAACAGAACTAGAACAGAACTAGAACAGAACTAGAACAGAACTAGAACAGAACTAGAACAGAACTAGAACAGAACTAGAACAGAACTAGAACAGAACTAGAACAGAACTAGAACTAGAACAGAACTAGAACAGAACTAGAACAGAACTAGAACAGAACTAGAACAGAACTAGAACAGAACTAGAACAGAACTAGAACAGAACTAGAACAGAACTAGAACAGAACTAGAACAGAACTAGAACAGAACTAGAACAGAACTAGAACAGAACTAGAACAGAACTAGAACAGAACTAGAACAGAATTAGAACAGAATTAGAACAAAACTAGAACAGAACTAGAACAGAACTAGAACAGAACAAAACAGAACAAGAACAGAACCAGAACAGAACTAGAACAGAACTAGAACAGAACTAGAACAGAACTAGAACAGAACTAGAACAGAACTAGAACAGAACTAGAACAGAACAGAACTAGAACAGAACTAGAACAGAACTAGAACAGAACTAGAACAGAACTAGAACAGAGCTAGAACAGAACTAGAACAGAACCAGAACAGAACTAGAACAGAACTAGAACAGATCTAGAACGATCTAGAACAGAACTAGAACAGAACTAGAACAGAACTAGAACAGAACTAGAACAGAACTAGAACAGAACAGAACTAGAACAGAACTAGAACAGAACTAGAACAGAACTAGAACAGAACTAGAACAGAACTAGAACAGAACTAGAACAGAACTAGAACAGAACTAGAACAGAACTAGAACAGAACTAGAACAGAAGACAGAACTAGAACAGAACTAGAACAGAACTAGAACAGAACTAGAACAGAACTAGAACAGAACTAGAACAGAACTAGAACAGAACTAGAACAGAACTAGAACAGACTAGAACAGAACTAGAACAGAACTAGAACAGAACTAGAACAGAACTAGAACAGAACTAGAACAGAAACTAGAACAGAACTAGAACATAACTAGAACATAACTAGAACAGAACTAGAACCGAACTAGAACAGAACTAGAACAGAACTAGAACAGAACTAGAACAGAACTAGAACAGAACTAGAACAGAACTAGAACAGAACTAGAACAGAACTAGAACTAGAACAGAACTAGAACAGAACTAGAATAGAACTAGAACAGAATGGAACTAGAACAGAATGGAACTAGAACAGAACTACAACAGAACTAGAACAGGGCTCGTCTGTCTAGCTAGTCTAATAAGGCTAGTATTCCGGCTATATTTCCGTCTAAAAAGAAAAAAATTTAAACCAAGTTTTGTGTGGCTTAAAGTAAAGTTGTGCTTAAATTTGTGATATTTTTTTAATTTATGTCTCTTAAGTTTTCCTAATTAGTATTAATTTGACTTTTATTCTTTCTACTTCCAGCTTAATCAATTCAGTGACTATTTGGCCTGTAATAAACTAAAATTCTGCATCTTTGGTCTGGTCAACTTCGATAAGGCTTCGAGTTTTTCATATTTTGTTGCTGCCCTACTGCACTTGATTATATTGGTGCAATTTGATTTAAAAAATCGTCTACAAATTGAAAATCAAACTGTTTAAGATTGCTAATGTTTTAATTAAAATAAATCTATTTAATAAATATAAATTAGGGGAATTTGTCATTAGACCCTTTACTGCCTTTTAACCTTTGTTTTCAATTTTATATATCTAATAGTAACAAGTAAGAGTGTTATATTCGGCCATGCCGAATCTTATATACCCACCATCAAATCATCCTTATAAATAAACTTTGATATTATCGATCTATGTTGAATCATATGTCGATATTATTATGAACATCAGGGAAATATCTGTATCTAATGTAGCTGTACTTGTATCTTTAATTTAGTCATGGGGTTTAAATTAATTATCTGAAGAAAACCGAAAATGGGTGTTTGATTAGTTATCGACCGATCCTCATGAAATTCGGTTGAAAAATTCCACTTCCTATAAAACTAGCGTAATTTGGAAGAACTTTTGAGCCATTCATAAGCGTTAAAGTGATTCTCTGGAGTGAATCTTTTATAAGGGTCAATTATAGGCCGATGTTTATAAACCTTCGTACATAAATTATGTTCGTAAGTCGTAATTTTAAGCAACTATTGAGAGTTAAAGTAATTTTACTGAAGTGGTCATTTATCGAACCATCTTCTTCAATGTCGGGTAGGAGGATTTCAGTTCCCATAACACTTATATTGAATTGCATAT
Organism: Lucilia sericata; assembly: GCF_015586225.1. NCBI lineage: Eukaryota > Metazoa > Arthropoda > Insecta > Diptera > Calliphoridae > Lucilia > Lucilia sericata. Next base: position 10,192 of record NW_023996604.1, on the reverse strand, counting down.
ATCTACTCGTAATTTTATGCCAGTAATGAGCGTTAAAGACGCCCCTATACGCCCACCCCCGTATAAGTCAATTATTGATCGATACTTCTAAAATTTAGAACAATTTTTGTACATACAAATATTGTTTATGTCGCATTTTTGAGCCAGTAATGAGCTTTAAAGTAATTTTCTAATGGGGACCTTAATAGGGGCATAGGGTAGGGGCTCATACAAAACTTGTTTATGTGAAATTTCATCGCTGTAGTCGCATTTTAGCGTTACAGCCAGTAACGAGCTTTACAGTCACTATCTGAGGGGGACCTTATATGGAGGGTGGGGTCAGTTATAGACCGATCCCCATAAAATGTGATAAATAGTTTTTGGCTAGTACAAAACTTGTTTACGTAGAATTCCACTGCTGTAATAGCATTTTTGAGTCAGTAATGAGCGTTAAAGTAATTTTCTGAAGGGGACCTTATAGGGGGGTATGGTCAATTACAGACTGATCCTCATAAAATTTAGTGAGAGATTTTAGCTAATACGAAAATTGTTCATGTCGTACTCAGTACTCGCAGTTTTAAGCTAGTAATGAGCTTTAAAGTCATTTCCTGAAGGGGAACTTACAAGGGGGATAGTGCTAATTAAGGACCGATCCTTATAAAATTTGATAAAGAACTTTTGGCTCACACAAAACTAGTTTGTGCCTTAAAGTCATTTTCTGAAGGAGACCTTCTATGGGGGGTAGGGTCAATTATGGACCCACCCTCATAAAATTAAAGAAAATGATTTTAGTTCCTATAAACATTTTTTATGTCGAATTTTATTGCTATATATATGTAAATATGCTTCTTAAGGTCAGATATGAGCATTAAAGTCATTTTCTGAAGGGGACCTTGTATTGGGGGTAGGGTCAATTATGAACCGATCCTTATAAAATTTTACGAAGAGATTTAAATTCTTATAAAACATGTTTGTGCCGAATTTCATCGCTATTGATGCTTTTCTTAGCCAGTTATGGGCGATAAAGTCATTTTCTGAAAGGGACTTTATATGGGGGGTAGGGTCAATTATGGGCCTATCCTAATAAAATTTTACAAAGAGATTTATGTTCCCATAGAACATGTTTGTGCCGAATTTCACCGCTATTGATGCTTCTCTTAGCCAGTTATGGGCGATAAAGTCATTTTCTGAAGGGGACTTTATATGGGGGGTAGGGTCAATTATGGGCCTATCCTAATAAAATTTTACAAAGAGATTTATGTTCCCATAGAACATGTTTGTGCCGAATTTCACCGCTATTGGTTCTTTCCTTAGCAAGTTATGGGCGATAAAGTCATTTTCTGAAGGGGATTTTATATGGGGGGTAGGGTCAATTATGGACCGATCCTTATAAAATTTTACAAAGAGATTTAGGTTCTCATAAAACATGTTTGTGCCGAATTTCACCGCTCTTGGTTCTTCCCTTAGCAAGTTATGAGCGATAAAGTCATTTTCTGAAGGGGACTTTATATGGGGGGTAGGGTCAATTATGGACCGATCCTTATAAAATTTTAGAGAAAGATTTAGGTTCCCATAAAACATGTTTGTGCCGAATTTCACCTTTATTGGTTCTTCCCTTAGCAAGTTATGAGCGATAAAGTCATTTTCTGAAGGGGGCCTTATATGGGGGCTAGGCGAAATTGTGGACCGATATTGCCCATTTTCAATACCAAACAAACTGCATCAACTAGAAGTATGTGTGCAAAATTTCAGCTCGCTAGCTGCTTCCATTTGGACTCTATCGTGTTTTCAACAGACAGACAGACGGACAGACGGACGGACATGGCTAGATCGTCTTAGAATCTAATAAGGACCCAGAATATATATACTTTTATGGGTCTTAGACGAATATTTCAATGTGTTACAAACGGAATGACAAAAACAATATACCCCCCATCTTTTTTGATGGTGGGTATAAAAATAACTAATTATTACGGTACTTATTACTACACATTTTAATTATGGAAATTTGCATTTATTTTGAATTTTGTTATTTTTACATGAACACAACACATACTCAGAGTTTAAAACAATTAATTTAAATAATAAATACTTCATTCTATTGTCTAACTATTTACATAATTGTGTATTATAATCCCATCATTTTAATTATATATATTTATTTTATTTATATATTTGTTGTAAGTTAGTATAAATGTTTTATTTTAGTTCAATTTTGGTTTGGTTTCAGTTATTGTTGTTATAGTTGTTTTAAATTGAAATTATTTTGGTAATATCAAATTGAAAATAGTTTCTCTATTGTTTTTATACACAATGATTTTGTACATATGAACTTTGCAAAATATACAAAATTTATTATAGATTGAGGTTTAAAACATGTTAATGTTTTAAAAAAGAGCTTAAATATATCCAATTCTAAAAACCCCTCTAAGAGTAAGAGTAATGGCTCCTAAAAGTCTTTCCATGACATTTCTAGAATTGTTGCTCATATGTCCTTTTTCACTTGATCCTTTATCTGTTTAATGCTGTATTGATTACCTTAAACATTTTATTGTTATTTCTATAACAACTGGCAAATTAGCATACAATTCTCTCACTATCATATATCATATTAATTATGTAAATATCATATTTGGGTTAAACGACAACTAAACCATCCATAAATTAATTTACTTCTAAAATTTGCTCAATATGTAGCTATTTACCAACTGTGTTTCTAATTCTCAATAGTGCTTCCCCTCCTACTGAGTTATTAAATTGTTTAAGTCTTATTAATGGGATTTTAGTAAAATTTATTATAATAGAAGAGTAGTTTAATTCTAATTCAGTTCAAGTTCAGTTTTAGTTCAGTTCTATTTCTGTTCTAGTTCAGTTCTAGTTCAGATCTAGTTCAATTCTAGTTCAGTTCTGTTCTAGTTCAGTTCTAGTTTAGTTCTAGTTCAGTTCTAGTTCAGTTCTAGTTTAGTTCTAGTTCAGTTCTAGTTCAGTTCTAGTTCAGTTCTAGTTCAGTTCTAGTTCAGTTCTAGTTCAGTTCTAGTTCAGTTCTAGTTCAGTTCTAGTTCAGTTCTAGTTCAGTTCTAGTTCAGTTCTAGTTCAGTTCTAGTTCAGTTCTAGTTCTGTTCTAGTTCTGTTCTAGTTCTGTTCTAGTTCTGTTCTAGTTCTGTTCTAGTTCTGTTCTAGTTCTGTTCTAGTTCTGTTCTAGTTCTGTTCTAGTTCTGTTTTAGTTCTGTTTCAGTTCTGTTCTGTTCTAGTTCTGTTCTAGTTCTGTTCTAGTTCTGTTCTAGTTCTGTTCTAGTTCTGTTCTAGTTCTGTTCTAGTTCTGTTCTAGTTCTGTTCTAGTTCTGTTCTGTTCTGTTCTAGTTCTGTTCTAGTTCTGTTCTAGTTCTGTTCTAGTTCTGTTCTAGTTCTGTTCTAGTTCAGTTCTAGTTCAGTTCTAGTTCAGTTCTAGTTCAGTTCTAGTTCAGTTCTAGTTCAGTTCTGTTCTAGTTCAGTTCTAGTTCAGTTCTAGTTCAGTTGTAGTTCAGTTCTAGTTCAGTTCTAGTTCAGTTCTAGTTCAGTTCTAGTTCAGTTCTAGTTCAGTTCTAGTTCTGTTCTAGTTCTGTTCTATTTCTGTTCTAGTTCTGTTCTAGTTCTGTTCTAGTTCTGTTCTAGTTCTGTTCTAGTTCTGTTCTAGTTCTGTTCTAGTTCTGTTCTCGTTTTGTTCTAGTTCTGTTCTAGTTCTGTTCTGTTCTAGTTCTGTTCTAGTTCTGTTCTGTTCTAGTTCTGTTCTAGTTCTGTTCTAGTTCTGTTCTAATTCTGTTCTAGTTCTGTTCTAGTTCTGTTCTAGTTCTGTTCTAGTTCTGTTCTAGTTCTGTTCTAGTTCTGTTCTAGTTCTGTTCTAGTTCTGTTCTGTTTAGTTCTTTCTAGTTCTGTTCTAGTTCTGTTCTAGTTCTGTTCTAGTTCTGTTCTAGTTCTGTTCTAGTTCTGTTCTAGTTCTGTTCTAGTTCTGTTCTAGTTCTGTTCTAGTTCTGTTCTAGTTCTGTTCTAGTTCTGTTCTAGTTCTGTTCTAGTTCTGTTCTAGTTCTGTTCTAGTTCTGTTCTAGTTCTGTTCTAGTTCTGTTCTAGTTCTGTTCTAGTTCTGTTCTAGTTCTGTTCTAGTTCTGTTCTAGTTATGTTCTAGTTCTGTTCTAGTTCTGTTCTAGTTCTGTTCTAGTTCTGTTCTAGTCTGTTCTAGTTCTGTTCTAGTTCTGTTCTAGTTCTGTTCTAGTTCTGTTCTAGTTCTGTTCTAGTTCTGTTCTAGTTCTGTTCTAGTTCTGTTCTAGTTCTGTTCTAGTTCTGTTCTAGTTCTGTTCTAGTTCTGTTCTAGTTCTGTTCTAGTTCTGTTCTAGTTCTGTTCTAGTTCTGTTCTAGTTCTGTTCTAGTTCTGTTCTAGTTCTGTTCTAGTTCTGTTCTATTTCTGTTCTAGTTCTGTTCTAGTTCTGTTCTAGTTCTGTTCTAGTTCTGTTCTAGTTCTGTTCTAGTTCTGTTCTAGTTCTGTTCTAGTTCTGTTCTAGTTCTGTTCTAGTGCTGTTCTAGTTCTGTTCTAGTTCTGTTCTAGTTCTGTTCTAGTTCTGTTCTAGTTCTGTTCTAGTTCTGTTCTAGTTCTGTTCTAGTTCTGTTCTAGTTCTGTTCTAGTTCTGTTCTAGTTCTGTTCTAGTTCTAGTTCTGTTCTAGTTCTGTTCTAGTTCTGTTCTAGTTCTGTTCTAGTTCTGTTCTAGTTCTGTTCTAGTTCTGTTCTAGTTCTGTTCTAGTTCTGTTCTAGTTCTGTTCTAGTTCTGTTCTAGTTCTGTTCTAGTTCTGTTCTAGTTCTGTTCTAGTTCTGTTCTAGTTCTGTTCTAGTTCTGTTCTAGTTCTGTTCTAGTTCTGTTCTAGTTCTGTTCTAGTTCTGTTTCTAGTTCTGTTCTAGTTCTGTTCTAGTTCTGTTCTAGTTCTGTTCTGTTCTAGTTCTGTTCTAGTTCTGTTCTGTTCTAGTTCTGTTCTAGTTCTGTTCTAGTTCTGTTCTAGTTCTGTTCTAGTTCTGTTCAAGTTCTGTTCAAGTTCTGTTCTAGTTCTGTTCTAGTTCTGTTCTAGTTCTGTTCTAGTTCTGTTCTAGTTCTAGTTCTAGTTCTGTTCTAGTTCTGTTCTAGTTCTGTTCTAGTTCTGTTCTAGTTCTGTTCTAGTTCTGTTCTAGTTCTGTTCTAGTTCTGTTCTAGTTCTGTTCTAGTTCTGTTCTAGTTCTGTTCTAGTTCTGTTCTAGTTCTGTTCTAGTTCTGTTCTAGTTCTGTTATAGTTCTGTTATGTTCTAGTTCAGTTCTAGTTCTGTTCTAGTTCTGTTCTAGTTCTGTTCTAGTTTTGTTCTAGTTTTGTTCTAGTTCAGTTCTAGTTCTGTTCTAGTTCTGTTCTAGTTCTGTTCTAGTTCTGTTCTAGTTCTGTTCTAGTTCTGTTCTAGTTCTGTTCTAGTTCTGTTCTAGTTCTGTTCTAGTTCTGTTCTAGTTCTGTTCTAGTTCTGTTCTAGTTCTGTTCTAGTTCTGTTCTAGTTCTGTTCTAGTTCTGTTCTAGTTCTGTTCTAGTTCTGTTCTGTTCTAGTTCTGTTCTAGTTCTGTTCTAGTTTTGTTCTAGTTCTGTTCTAGTTCTGTGTTCTTGTTTTTTAAACCTCAAAACAAACGCTTTTGCATAAAATGTTGAAACCAAAATACTAAAGTGTAAAGAAAATCTAATAATCTCACAAATATTTTCCGTTGTTTAAACCAATCACTAAGAATATTACCATTTAAGGAAAAGGAGACGAGAGAGAAAAAAGCGTCAACATACATATTTTACTATAAGGTATGTAGCTATTTTGGTGCTAAAATACTACAGTCCTTAAAAGTACAATAGCTGTGCGTCATACCCCTAAGAATTTCTCATAAATCATTGCCATTTAATTAAACTGAACTCAGCGTGACATTCTTTTGGCAAAATGTTATGATTGTGACCTACCATTCTCCTTCTCACACTATCTGACTTATTATGGTTTTAGAACAGTGATGGGCTCTCTTTCATTTCGATACTAAAATGGAATTCATGTTATTTGCTTGCTCAAAAAATCCTACATCTGCGTTCGCTTGAAGTAGAAACAAATTCAATTTTTCTCCATCCGCGTACATAGAACTTACAAATACCCATTACTGCTTTACAACAAAATCTACGTAATTTTATATAAGTTTGCTGTAATATTTGTCCTTCGCCCTACCAACAAATATTTCAACATAATTTCAAATCTATTCTTCCCAAGTCTTTGTTACAATAGTATAACGCAGTTCTAGGGGGTCTTTGTAGTGTAGGTTTGAAGGCATAAATATCATTTGGTTGGATTTTATTTGTACTTTTGTTCCCTGTCCTTTTTTTCGTGAACACAGTTGATGTAGTTAGTGAAACCACCTGCAGTTTATGACATTGTGTGCTCGCATTAAGGTTCTTTTAAATTTGACAAATCATAAAAACATCTCAAGGATTTTAGTGTTTTAGTATTTTGACATTACATTTAAATTTAAGCACCTGGTAAAGAAATTGATTAATTCAACATTAAAGACATCAGCAGTTAAAACGATGACCAAATTAATAAGACATTTTTAGTTAATAGGCAATAAGGTCCCAAAAAGTCTAGAGGCCGAAAGACATTACTGAATCTACAAAATATTTTACAATTTTAGCATAATTTTTACCAGAAAAATTTTGCTCTTTAAAAAACTCTTTAATTATTATGTCAATTTTATTCTTCCCCCCTATGTTGTCATTATGAAACTACATTTATCAGCTTTTTATTTCATTTTATTCTACATACCAGTCAAAAAATAAAATCTGTCTCTATCACAATCTGACTGTTTGAATTATTCATTTATCAAGGTGTCGGCTTAACGTATAATTAACACAGTTTATTAATTAAACATAATGAGGTTTTATTTTATTATATGGCGATTATTTCATTACATTTATTTTTTTCAAACTAAATTAAATGTTTAATTAAGGTATTAAATTACGAAAATAAATTGAGATTTAAGTACAATTTTTGTATGGGTTTTACTTTGAAAGTTTTACAAAAGTTTGAACTGGAACAGAACTAGAACAGAACTAGAAGAGAACTAGTACAGAACTAGAATAGAACTAGAACAGAACTAGAACAGAACTAGAACAGAACTAGAACAGAACTAGAACAGAACAGAACTAGAACAGAACTAGAACAGAACTAGAACAGAACTAGAACAGAACTAGAACAGAACTAGAACAGAACTAGAAAAGAACTAGAACAGAACTAGAACTGAACTAGAACAGAACTAGAACAGAACTAGAACAGAACTAGAACAGAACTAGAACAGAACTAGAACAGAACTAGAACAGAACTAGAACAGAACTAGAACAGAACTAGAACAGAACTAGAACAGAACTAGAACAGAACTAGAACTGAACTAGAACTGAACTAGAACAGAACTAGAACAGAACTAGAACAGAACTAGAACAGAACTAGAACAGAACTAGAACAGAACTAGAACAGAACTAGAACAGAACTAGAACAGAACTAGAACAGAACTAGAACAGAACTAGAACAGAACTAGAACAGAACTAGAACAGAACTAGAACAGAACTAGAACTAGAACAGAACTAGAACTAGAACAGAACTAGAACTGAACAAGAACTGAACAAGAACAGAACTAGAACAGAACTAGAACAGAACTAGAAAAGAACTAGAACAGAACTAGAACAGAATTAGAACAGAACTAGAACAGAACTATAACAGAACTAGAACAGAACTAGAACAGAACTAGAAAAGACCTAGAACAGAACTAGAACAGAACTAGAACAGAATAAGAACAGAACTAGAACAGAACTAAAACAGAACTAGAACAGAACTAGAACAGAACTAGAACAGAACTAGAACAGAACTAGAACAGAACTAGAACAGAATAGAACTAGAACAGAACTAGAACTGAACTAGAACTGAACTAGAACTGAACTAGAACTGAACTAGAGCTGAACTAGAACTGAACTAGAACTGAACTAGAACTGAACTAGAACTGAACTAGAACTGAACTAGAACTGAACTAGAACTGAACTAGAACTGAACTAGAACTGAACTAGAACTGAACTAGAACTGAACTAGAACTGAACTAGAACTGAACTAGAACTGAACTAGAACTGAACTAGAACTGAACTAGAACTGAACTAGAACTGAACTAGAACTGAACTAGAACTGAACTAGAACTGAACTAGAACTGAACTAGAACTGAACTAGAACTGAACTAGAACTGAACTAGAACTGAACTAGAACTGAACTGGAGCTGAACTAGAACTGAACTAGAACTGAACTATAACAGAACTAGAACAGGATTAGAACTGAATTAGAACAGAACTAGAATAGAACTATAACAGAACTAGAACAGAACTAGAACAGAACTTGAACAGAACTAGAACAGAACTAGAACAGAACTAGAACAGAACTAGAACAGAACTAGAACAGAACTAGAACAGAACTAGAACAGAACTAGAACAGAACTAGAACAGAACTAGAACAGAACTAGAACAGAACTAGAACAGAACTAGAACAGAACTAGAACAGAACTACAACAGAACTACAACAGAACTAGAACAGAACTAGAACAGAACTAGAACAGAACTAGAACAGAACTACAACAGAACTACAACAGAACTACAACAGAACTAGAACAGAACTAGAACAGAACTAGAACAGAACTAGAACAGAACTAGAACAGAACTAGAACAGAACTAGAACAGAACTAGAACAGAACTAGAACAGAACTAGAACAGAACTAGAACAGAACTAGAACAGAACTAGAACAGAACTAGAACAGAACTAGAACAGAACTAGAACAGAACTAGAACAGAACTAGAACAGAACTAGAACAGAACTAGAACAGAACTAGAACAGAACTAGAACAGAACTAGAACAGAACTACAACAGAACTACAACAGAACTACAACAGAACTAGAACAGAACTAGAACAGAACTAGAACAGAACTAGAACAGAACTAGAACAGAACTAGAACAGAACTAGAACAGAACTAGAACAGAACTAGAACAGAACTAGAACAGAACTAGAACAGAACTAGAACAGAACTAGAACAGAACTAGAACAGAACTAGAAAAGAACTAGAACAGAACTAGAACTAAACTAGAACTAAACTAGAACTAAATTAGAACTAAACCAGAACTAAACTAGAACTAAACTAGAACTAAACTAGAACTAAACTAGAACTAAACTAGAACTAAACTAGAACTAAACTAGAACTGAACTAGAACTATTGTAGAACTAAACTAGAACTGAACTAGAATTGAACTAAAACTGAACTATATACATAGTTACTAATTTGTCAATTTAGTGTTAACATTTGCAAAAAAATAGATTTATTATAACTCAGTTTAAGTAGACCATTTAAACTTAATTGAACAATAATTTGCTACAATTTAAAAATTTATTTATTTCTTAGAACTTTTTTATGTAAATTGTGTCTTATTGAAAAGCTTATGCTTTCAAATTGAAAATTTTCTGGGAAAATTTTAAAGTGTTTTTTCTGTTTAATTGAGAACTAAATAAAGTAAAAAATTATGAAAATAGTTTTTAAAATGTAAAAAAAGAAAAATAAAAACTACTTTAATAGTCATAAATCTTTAAAACTTTTTTTTAAATGTTTTTCTTAGCATTTGTGTGTACGTGTGTGTGTGTGTGCAGAATAGTAAGTTGTCTGCAGTTTTTTTGATTATCCAATTAAATTTAATTGAATAATCAAGAATATTTCACACTTTAGTAAGTTTTTACAAAAAAGAAATATTATGAAAAAGCATGATGTTTTTGATCATCATCATCATCATCAAAGAAAAAAAAAAAAAAAAAAAATCCAGCATATTCAGCATTAAATTTACACAAACATTTAAACCACAACATACTAAAGAGAGTGGAAAATTTGTAGAAAATCAACAAGGTGTATGTCAAGCAGTTAGGGGCAGATCTTCAAGTGAGGGTTCATAGGGGCAGGATGAGGCTGCTTAACCTCTACTAGGAATATTCATTAATACTTTCATAAAGAATTTAGTTTTTTTGGGGTTGGTATGTCTGTTGCCCATCACTGATATTCCTTTAAATGTGGCCCAACACTATTATATATTTTGATGATATCAAAGTGACATTGCTATGATTTTGCTGTGGACTTCTTTTGAACTAAA